>NW_009952070.1:240630-250678 GCF_000747805.2 Chaetura pelagica | reverse complement strand
GGGAAAGAGAATGATGGTGCCAGACCACAACTGTGGTATTCAAAGGCACTAACCCAGTAATTTGCTGACTAATGCAAATTCCTGCTTGGAGGCTACCAGAAAACACTGGAAAACTTTTGATTAAACCCTTTGGGATCCTTTCCCCTGCTAACATCATTTTCTAGAGCAGTAACAAGGAACCACAAGGAGCAGGAAGAGAGAGGTTTTTCCAAGGACACCCAGGAAAGCTCTAAGGCTCTGAATTAGCCTGTGCCCTCCAGCACCAGAGTCAAGCATGATGATCTTCTTTCTTTTGTATTTAGAAGCCCTGAAATGAGCCATTGGACACTTGATGTTCTTAGAACATGCTGGCCGTGCAGAGAACAAAGCAGGTAGGACCTGCACACCAAATGTTACCTGCAGTGGTTATGTGGGGCCACCACCTGAAGTGTGGGCTGAGATAATGACAGGGAGATACCTCACCAATCACTGTCATGGGCAAACCGGACTCATCTTGGGGAAAATGAATCAAATGTATTACCTACTAAAATAGGCACTCTCTTTTTCCCTCCTCCTCTGCCTGTCCAGTGATTTAGCCCTTGCTTAAACACACTTTTCCAGAGGTGCCACCAGCATTGCTGCTGGGCTCGGCTGTGCCTGGCAGAGCCAGCTGGAAGGTGCCAGAGCCACGTGAGTCCAGCACGGAGCAGCCCTGACCTCTTGTAACAGACAAACCCTCAGTGCCCACCTTTGGACACTCCACTCACAACCCCAGGCTGGTTCAGCAATGCCAAGTGAGAACACCTTCTTTTTAGCCAAACATCCATCCTACCCTTTTGGAGAAATGATAACCAACAAAAAGACCTTCAGCATGTTACCTGGATTATAAACAACTGAAATGTTATTTTTATGACACTCGGATGACCTGAATACATTTCTGTGCCTTAAAAAGACTGATTAATACTTTTCTTGTCTGAGTGACTTGCAGATGTATTTATACTGTGTGTCTTTGGCAGCAGCTTTCCATGGTCAGGAGTTTTCATAAAACTGAAAGTTTTCCTGACCTTTCTGCAGCAAGAAGTCACCAATTTCCTCATGCTGTGTGTTTGCACAGGGAATGCTTTTAAACCAGCAGTAGTCAAAGCAGAGCTTACTAGTTGTATCCAGGACTGTATCCTCAACTGAGAGGTTAGTTCTACAGGAGTTCCTTGAGACAGGCCCTATACAATGCTTGGAGATTAAAGACACAATGTTATTGTCTATTAGTAAAACAGATGAACATATAATGCCTGGAGATTAAAATTCTATACATTTTGCTTTTTTGTCTGTATACTCCCTATCCTCTTGTACCTAAATTCAAAGTTGCTATCACCCTTAAATGGCACTGCTCAGACAACTGGTGTGGGAGGAAGAGGACCTGCATCATGCCAGACTCGGATGATGAAATGTCCCACCTATCAGCCTCCTGTTTGACCCTTCTCCATAAAGCCCAACTATGGATAATCCCTCTCTCACATCATTACATTGCAATCTCACAACATTACAAGTACTGGGTTACAAATTTCAGCTGCATTAACACTCCTTGCTAACCTCCTGTATCAAAGTGGTTTGCTCTTTGCTTTCTAACCTTCCTAGAGCCAAGCTGAGGAGTAGTAATTTGTTACAGCTTTTGTCATTTCTAAATGACTACTTGCATGCGGTGTTCATCAGTCCAGCCTCTGAGTCATGTACCAGCCCAGTCACTTCTCATCATTTCTATACTAAACATTCAGCATTTACTTAAAAGAAAAGCCCAGCCCCACGTGAAGCATTCACTGGTGAACAGGGCCATAAATCACCTTGGCCAAGTTCTCAGGAGCAGCTGGGCCAAGGGAAGTTTCCTAGCTGGAAATGCCCCCCCCACCCCTTTCTGCAGACTCTTGGTCTTTTGATAAACATGAGCAATTAACACCTTTGCAGACATCATTTTCCTTCCCTGCTGGTGGAATACTGGATACCCAGAAGGAAACTGTGCCTTGGAGAGAGGTTCCAGGAAGGTTCTTCAGGGCAGTGCATGGGATTATTAACACTGCTTCAACTCATTCAAGGAGCAATGTGCTAACATGCTCCTCTCACCCACACCTCCCTGCCCTGAGAATGACATGTGCTGTGACAAGCCCATTTCTGTCTGATGGGAAGAAAAACAAACATTACAGTGGATAGTCAAACAAATGTGGGCTCTTCAGTTCTTGGATGGGAACTCTCTCTTAGCTAATGTCATAAAACATGGGAAGAATGCTCTATAATTAAACCCTCCTCTGGAAATATTTGACTGGGTTTGGGATGAGCTACAGGAACAACATTGAAGTCAGCAGCAGCAGTAAAGGTTGCATGAGACTGGGACTGAAGGATTTTCGTCAAAATATATACCAGGGAGAAGCTGGAGGGAAAATACTGCAAAGTTAGGCAGGGGAATTTCGTGAGGGACCATATCCACACTGCAGCAAAACCGTGTTTCCTTCTGTTCACATCACTGCAGCCACACCATGAGCTGCAAAGAGGAGCCCAGTTTACATTACTACAGTCACTATCACACAGTTTTCATCTTTCCAATGCAAGGATCAGCTCCTGCTTTCATGCTGCCTTCCCACAATCTCATATTTTTCTAACCACAACAGTAGCTGGGCTATTTTCAAGAAAACCACAGGCTGGTTTAAGTGATGCTGCAATAGATTCACAGCACAGAGGACAACAGCTCTGATGTGTGATCTGCAGCAGCCCTAACAACCAGCCAAGTCTGGAGACCTACAGGTAACAAAATGGACATTCACAGTGTTTATTAAACCACTTGTCACCAAAACACACTGGCAAGGAGAAGTCGTGACTCTTAATGGAAAGCTGAGCCCAGGGGATCTCCCAGGCTGTTCAGTTCTGGATCCCAGGAAGATCAGAGCCATGTCACAGAAACATGGGGAGCACACACAGCCACAGTTTGAATCTCCACACCACCAGACCAGTGTCTTACGTGGTTAGAGCTGGTTCTGCCTGTAGATCTCAGACCTGGAGTGGGACCTCCCCTTCTCCCCAGCCTGCTGCATTACATGTTTCCTCCGTTGGTCACTAATTCCAACCTCTCCACAACACTGAGAAATGGGCATTTCCCATCCTTTGCCTCTATCCATCCTTCTGGACAAGGGTCACACCTCACAACAGTCTCAGAGGTTTGTGTTCGAGCTACAAAGCTCTATTTGTCCAGGGCAGGTGGCCAGAACAGGGTGCCACACACATCCATCTGTTATCAAACCACCCTCTGCTGTATGCTGGACACATGAATGTATCAAGCCAAGCTTTGCAGCAACAAGATGCTGAAATTAATGTTCTGAAATCTAGACTTGCATGGACTGTTTTTTAGAAGTCTGAAAGAGCAGACAAAACTCACTGACAGTGGGAAAGGTGACTGAGGGTGCACACCAGCTCCTGAAAAATACTTCAATTCTCTAACTTCTTCCTATTTTCAAAAACCTGAAGCATTAACACTGAGCTGAAAAGCTTAGGAATGAACCTTACTTTCAGAAAACCTTCTGTTTTACTGGAAAGCAATACAAATGGAGGGGGAAGGGCCAACCACAGATATTGCTAAGAAGTAGGAAGAAGCATGAGCAGTAAAATGGAACAAAGACAAGCACTGAGCCTCCTGCATGCTGAGCTCTCCTCTGGGTTGCTGCTCCTATCCCCTTGAACACCACCAGCTAAGTTAAAGTTTCTGTACTCAATTTGTCACACATTGAGATGGATGAGCACTAATCAAATTTGCAAAATGCACTGAAGCCCCTTGAGGAAACACACAAGAGATGATAATGTTAAATTTCAAACAAGAACCTCTGGACTTGGTGATCTGCAAGGATTCCAGGCCAGTACTGGGCAGATGCTTTCAGCAGAGCAGCAGGAACACGGGGAGTTACAGCTCCAGCTCAACACCCCTTTGAAAAAGTACTAGAGACACATAAAAGGTGGGTTGCAGGAGCCATCAGGTGAGCACCCAAAGGAAGTCTTAGAAAGTTGTTTACACACATTTAAAGGTTCGTCAGCAAAGACGCTGGCAAACTTGGCCTACTGAACTGATTTTCCAGCTGGGCGGTGAAGCAGACAAAATCACTAAAGGAATATGAAAAAGCTGATGTAGTGACCAACCCCCAAGCCTGTTTCCTCCTTGTTTTTGAAATCCGAATCCAATTTGCAAACTAAGTGTCAAATACCATTGTCACAAGATGTAATTCTTGCAGCTGCTGGGCACAGAGAGCGACGCCGTGCTCGGACAGGAGGAACACAGGCTGTGCTGGCAATACTGCTCATTACATATTTCAAAGGAAAAATTGAAACCACATTTCTAGACTGCAGAGCTGGATTACCAGAAGGGCATCGGTGCACACAGTGATCACTCTCACTCTCTCTTTCTCCTGAGTCTTCCCTTCCCATGCCAGCCCCCAACACCCTGTACGTGCTGCAGCACGGGAGGACCACTGGCATCTGCACACCCCTTGGAGAGAGAATATACCTGTGCCAGGAAAGGGTTAAAGGGGACAATAAAACACAGCAGGTGCAAGTGCATGAGAAAGAAATAAAGCAAAATTCTCTCCTTATGGGAGCAATAGAAATGATTGAGAGTGTGGACTCTGTAATCTGCAGAAAGTGGGGTGACACTGTTGAGTCAAATTAAAGGCACAGAGTAGAAAAATCCTTGTCTGACAATATATCTATGTCACGTGTCTGCCTGCAGGTTGCTGCCACAGCTGGAGTCTGCCTTGGATAGGCTGGGGGAGAGAACTGATGAGTGGGACTTGTTTCCTTACCAAGTACGGGCATGTGACTTCTTCTGGAACCACACTGAAGAGTGAGGAACAGGACAGTAAATTTCTTGTCCTCCCCAATGCCCCCCATCACAGTTAAGAGCCATCTCCACCCTGTTACGCCAAGTGTTGTGTTTGCTTATCAGGAGGCAATAAGAAATATACCCAGGGTGAAGCCTTGTGAGAAAAGTGATTGCTCAGGTCAGAAAGACAACAAAGGGCTGTGCCTTCTGAGAGAGCAGCAGAGCTCCTGCCTCCGTGCTCTCAGCTGCCAGGACACAGCAATGCCACTGGAATGAGCCTGATACTCCCCTCCAGAGCCCTTCCCTGGCCTCCTTGAGTAGCCTTGGGTGCTGGCACACAACTCACTGTGACAAAACCAGGTCTGCAAATGCACACACAGTGATGTCAGGGCTGGGGATGATGCAGTGTCTAGGATGCCAAGGTGGGCAGTGTCCGGGATGTTGAGGAACACATGGAAAAGGGACTGGAAGCACAGGGTGCTGTGCACCAGCCTACCTCAGTTGAAGGCAGGGTAAGTGCACCTTCTCTCCTGGCTACAGCAGCTTTATACAACTAAAGAAAAAGGAATTCCCTCCCACAAGAGGCACAAAAGACGGGCATGACGGCAGCACCAGCAGCTCTGCCTAGTCCTGCCTTTAACAAGAGTCTTGGCCAAAGCCACTGTGGCCAAAGCCCCCAGTGGAAATAATCCAAGCAGACAGACCCACATTTCCTCCCAGCACACTTTCTAGAGGAGTCCTTCTCTGCAGTGATTTTCCCTGCCACTCATTGGCCTTTACTTTGCTGTCAGCATTGGATTTCAGCTTAGAGGTTTGAACTGCAGCTGCTGGCCGGGTTCAGCTCCTTGTGTTCAGCTCTAGGAAACTTCAGGATAAAACACAAAAATGGGCAGTTTTGGTGCATTTACCAGCAGTGCTCTGGCATGACTTCTTGATGTTCATTAACGCCAGGCAAATTTCAAATTTCCCAGAGCTCTTTTTTTTTCTAGTAGATAGATGCAAAGCAAGATTCACAATTTGTCTGCTTTTTTACTCCTGGCTACACAGAAGCCTCAAATGGCAAAACTAAGCTTAAGGGATTTGATTACCTTTCCTTCACTGGTATAAACTGTAACCAGCAGCAAAGATGACATGGTGCCACAAGCGTCTGAGGGGAAAGGATAAGCCACAGGAGTCTGCAACTCATTTTGAAACAGAGAGGCTATGTTTAGATAAAAGTACCCCCAAAATTACCTCTGTGTTGCAGGCTGAGCCACAGGTGGCACGGCCCCCCTCTTCCCCCAGCACAGCTCCCCCATCCTGAAACTGAGTGTTTCAAATTCCTCCGGTTTCCAAGTCTTTCTTTCACCTCCCTTCTTCTGTTGAATTGTCATTAATTTGGAGAGAGAACAGCAGACATGCCTTGTTGGTTTTTTTTCTCTGCTAGTAATTATTGGATTTAGTTACCTGCCAGCAGCAATCCATGCAGTGGTGGGAGGGGTAAGTAAATATTCCCTGGCTCCTTTCCAGCACCTGAGTATTATTTTGTACTCTAGTAATGATACAGAAGCTAATTAGATATCCAAATAGGCCGGGATTATTCTATAATTTAATGGCCTGACAATTGTCACAGGACATTTGTTTTATGCTACTTGCTTCATTTCACTGTTTTTTGACAGCACCCCGTGCTCTGCTGTCACTGTCAAGGTTAGCAGGAGGGAGCAGGGGGGGTTTTTGAGGAGCTTTAGCCTCCAAAAAAGCACCTGTCAGGGCAGAGGTTTCTCTGGGAGAAGCTGTTTTCCAGAGCTCACCTGGGAAGCTGGAACAGAAATTCCAACAAACCACAAATGCTAACATTGAAGGGTTTTTTTTAAAAAAGAAATAATTCCTAGGGCCCTTCCTTATATCTACGTAACAATATATATTTACCTATCTGGAGGGGAAATTCTAATGCAATTTTATCTGTATTTTTCCTAAGAGTAAGTGATTACTTTGGAACCAAATTGATGTTTGATTTCATTTGCTGCCTGTAATATTAACAGAACATCAAGCTGAATGAAGTGAGACTTCATGAACAAGTTTACAATGCTGAGAAGTGTCTTTTAAAGGCGTAATTTTGTTTAGTAGCATGGAATTTCAAAGCATGTATGTACAGAAACCTAACACAGGAGAATTCAACTGGCTGGCCTGCATTCAGAAACAGTCATTCAGGAAGGGAGAAAGTCTGTAAAATAATAATTAAGTATTTACAGGAATTTGGAAAATCTGAATATATAACAAATCCATTTCTACAGACAGGAGCTTCACCTTGTCAGTGACTAGAGTAATTTATCTCCCCTCCAGCTCCCCAGCAGCCCTGTCCCTGCCCTGGAGCAGCCAGAGAACAGAACCTCAGTGAGGTGTCTCCACATCCCAGAGCTACACGCTCTCAGATGTCTTGAAAACCAGAACCACAAGCTCAGCAGACTCAGGCACTATTTAATATATACGATTTATGTATCTTGTAGGATATATAATGCTATAAAAGATACACTGTACACAGGTTAAAATTCCACGTTCCCACAGTGATAAAACCAGCCTAGGTGACAGTGATGAGCAGACAGAATCAGATGCACTTTATCAGCTGCAAGAAGCTTGAGTGTCCAGACACTGGGGACTCAGCAGCTTCAGAGGTGTGTTAGAGGATACCTGCCCTGGGCAGGCAATTAGGGTGTAACTAATGACTGTCCTGTGTCAGCTGGGCCATGAAAGGAAAACACTGGGAGAAGGCCATGACCCTAAACCCTAATGGAGAGCCAGAGACTGTCCTACAAGACAGTGCACAGAGCCAGGGACTGCCTCAGCTAAAGGACTGACACCAGGATGGACAGTGTTTGCTTGGACAAGAGCTCTTTGTTGTGCAGTCCATTGAGGGGGTTCAGTTTCAAGCCTAAATAGGTGTCTGATTACTCTCTCACTTGGAGATAAGGTACCTGAATGTCTTGTGCAAACATGGAGGGGCCAGAGGGAGAACAAAACTTTGTGGAAAGGGCTCTTGGTTGCACGCTGTCAAAAGGAAGAATGTTCTAGGGAAAAACCAAACAATTCCCTCTGACTTTTGTTAGTGCTGATGGAAAGTGGCAACGTATAAAAATGAGCTTTACGGCTTGCCAGAACGTCGCTGGGAGTGGAACAGATGGCCAATTCATCTCCACCAAACTTGGCACTTCTAACAAAAGAAACAATATGTGTTTTGCTACCCTAATTTTTCCCCCAGGTATCCCAGCAGGTGACTGGGATGTCTGATGACAAGAATGACTTGACTTGTGCTCCCCAAGAGCACAAGTTGCTTGTTTCTGTGGCCTTGCCATTGTTTTGCCCAATTACCTCCTCCTCTGCAGCACTCTGGGGAGGTTTCAACAGATCCAGAAGACAATAGCAAACCTGGATGACACACACCCTCACGTACACACATGCCACCCCTTACAGAGTACTGATGTTTCCACATGAAGATTCATTTTGGTATCTTCAGGACCAGCTGAAAGCACCAATTTTCTTGTACTGCAGTTGCACACACACATCCTAAAGATGCTTTAAGAAATGTAACTGGCTGTAAAAACTCCAAGATTAGACCAAAGTATCCAAGAAACAGTTGGCTAACCCAGTGTGTTTTCACATTTCGTATTAATTCCCAGGCATAATCTTGATTTCATGATTTATATTTTTTTGCATAGGGACAAGCTGCTTTGTTTTCCCACCAAAAGAGTTGGAGGGCTGCACCAGGATGGTTTCTACACCAGAGTGAAGGCAAGAGGAGGGGACATGTCCTCCTCACACTGACACAGCATGCCAGGGGCACACATACGTGTGTCCAAAGGAGAGAGATGGGAGTGAAATGAGCATAAAATTGCCAGTGTTTTTGGAGAAACCCATCTGCCCTGCCTGCCCTGCTACAGCTGAATCGTGGTGCAGGCTGATTCATACTGAGAGCCTTAAAACTGGCAAGTCTTGTGAAAATGGAGTTTTGGATAACCAATGTCTCTAGTATTCTCAGGTAAAGGCAAGGTATCCCCATTAGCTACCAGAGTGATGCTCAGGCTTGAAAAATGTACTTTGACTACTTTCCTACCATTCCTTTTCCCTGTAACAACAGTAGATGACATTGCCCAACAGAGTCTAAAAGGCACTCGAGGTTGCTTACCCCTTCAGGAACAGAGGATGGATGTCTACACAACCTCTGCAAGGTTAAATCTTTTGGAAAACACATGCTACAGCTCTACAAGTAGTCCATGTTCTAACTATAACTCATCTGGCCACATGAATGATACTCTATGACATGTTAATGAAGGGCTCAGATCATTAAGAGGATGTGAAGATCCTGGATGATTATTAAAACTCATTAATTTGAAAACCTACAGCAAAATGGTATTAATAGTAGATCAAATTTAAATGATACTTTAAAGAAACTAAGTTTTGTTTGTATTTGTGATGCAATAGGAGAACCTCTAATGGGTTAACTAAGTACTTTATACATCAGCTATTATATTAGGAAATACAAGGTTACACGCCCCAAAGAGCAAAAAAGTTGTTTTGCCTTACTAGTAAATATTGACTAAAAAACACTGATTAAATGAGTGTTCCCATCATGCTGGCTCTACCACAGCAGTGTTTGTTCCCTTAGGAGAGCCCTACACACACTGGATATACATACAGGGGAATCAATCATTAGACATATGTTTAGGATATTATCTTTTCCAACCAAAAGCAGGAAAAAGCTAGGCTTTCAGTGAGGAATCAAAATCCAAGACAAGTTTGTTAGACCAGCTTATCTCAGAGAAACACAGCAGACCAGGGCAAATCCCAGCCCGACAGAAAAGCACAGTTATATTCCTGGGTTTTGGAAGAATTTGTAAAAAAAAAATTCATCTCATTATTTTTTCTTCTCATCTCATTATTTCATTTTGTGGCTATCTACAGGGAAATGGAATAGTCTTGCAGTAAAGATACAAGCCTGGGGCTGCATGATTGCAGGCAAATAATCTCCAGCCTGATTTTTAAAGACAGTTAATGAAGATGCAGAGCAGGGATATTGTGGAACATGCTGTCTTGTCTCCCTGCCACCAATTTCAAGGGAATTTAAACCCCATAAGCCGTCTCACACTTAGGTCTTGCAATTGTGAGTGGAACAAGGCCTAAATATCTTTAAAATGCTTGAGTTGGACAGATTTTCAACACAGCTCAGCTCAAATTTCCCCTGCTTCA
>NW_009952070.1:233140-240385 GCF_000747805.2 Chaetura pelagica | reverse complement strand
TCAGCAGGATCTATGCACACGAAGTCGGTGCGACAGGCCCGGGGCTCTCAAAAGGCTGCCCGGCATTTTTGGGAATCTCACCCCTTTCTCATGTTCCCAAGTGAAAGATGAGCTGCTTGAAAAATGGAGCTTCCATTTCTGTGAAATAAGGGTTGCAACACACTGCTGATTCACACAGGCTTGGGAAAGCAGTGATTGGAGAGAGCTCAGACGTTTAAATGGCACTTAAAAGATGAACACAAGGTCAGTCGGTGTCGCTGCACTTCCTACCCTACCAAGTCACTTCTTATGCTCCTGATTTCAGGAAGGCACAGACTTGTCTGCATTTTCTTTTGTTGACTTATAAGACATGGGAATTTAATTTAAAGTATTCAAAACTACAAAGGAAGAAAAGCTAATACAAACCTTCAAGTGACAGACTGGGAGCAACCTAGGAGGTCATTTTTTGCAAGTCTACAGTAAACTATTGCAGATTATTGTGAAAATAGTAGGTTCTAAACCTCATAGAATCATTTGAGTTGGAAGGGACCTTAAAGATCATCCAGTTCCAACTCCCTTGCATGGGCAGGGACACCTCCCACCAGCCCAGGTTGCTCCAAGCCCCATCCAACCTGCCCTTCAGCACTGCCAGGGATGGGGCAGCCACAGCTTCCCTGAGCAACCTGGGCCAGGGTCTCATCACCCTCACAGTGAAGAATTTCTTCCTAAAGTCTAACCTAAATCTCCCCTCTTACAGCTTAAAACCCTCATCCTATCATGCCCTTGTACAAAGTCCCTCCCCAGCTTTCCTGAAGGCCCTCTTCAGGTACTGGAAGGTGCTCTAGGGTCAGTGCAGGGAATGAGTTAGACGTATTCAGACTGAACTTTTCCAGCCTAAAATTTCCTAGTATTGTTAGTTCCCAGCAGGCTTCTGAAAAAGAAAGAAGTACTGAAAATGGATATTATCTAAGAATTAAATTATTGGTTCTGAAACATTTTATGGCCCTTAATTTTGAAGTTTGCCACGTGCAACAAACCAAAACCAAACTTAAGAAGGGAGCACAGGTGTATGTTTTACAAAAACGGATGGTCTGAAGGGTGAGCCTATTGGTGGGGCCACCAGATGTGTAGCAAAAGAAGAAATTGCACAGCTGTAACATCCAAAAGAAAGAGAGCAGCCAAGGCTGGGTGCTGCCCCAGGGCTGCATCACTTTGTTTAGGGTGGGATATTCTTGCTGGAGGTGCACATGTAAGGAAATCCCTCCAAATAACTGCTGTGTGTTCCCCTGGGAATTTAGCTATAGTTTGGAGCAGGGGGCAGAGGGGTCAGCTCTGTGAGCTGCTTTCAGTCCTGGTCCTCCACATCAAAGGGATCATTTGGTGCCTGAGCAGATACTGAGATGCTCCAGGTGGGATGAAGATGGGCAGCAGAGCTCCTGTCCCAGCCACGTAGCTTATCCATCAGGAGACTGCCAGCTGGGTCAGCCCAGCACTCTACCTCCTTCAACATTGTGTCTCGTGAAGCTGCCAGTACAAGTCTCAAAGGCCATAAAAACGATACAGCGTGTTTTGTCAGAACGATTGTTCTGTCATCGCCCAGGCGTTGTTGTTATAGGTGCTACACAGGGTAATAAATAAACTGAAATTAGACAGTGTCACACAATGAAACAGGCAACCCATGCTGGCAGCTCTCCCAGTCAGACTGTACCCAAGCTCATGAGATAGAGCACATATTATTTCACTGATGAAAATACAACTCATCACATATGTGCCTGGCTGCTGTTCATGCTTGGTGAGACCTAGACAGGGACTTGTGCCATCACCTGAGCTCCACACTGTTTGGCCAGACCCAAACACTCATTTCATGTTTGATTTCCTTCTCACTTATATCGGAGCAAGTAAGGACTGTGCTAACAGATCCAGACTGTTTCAAACCCCTGCTGGTATGAGGAGCATTAGTCCTTGAAACCAAGAGTGTCACACAACTGCTTTGGGAAAAAAAGGAGTAGAAATTCAAGTGCCAGGTACAAGCAACACATTCTAAAAGGTATTTAAAAGGAAATCATGGTACCTGAAAAATACCAGAAGAGCTTTATAGTGGTGTTTAGTTTAGTCATTTAGCAACCTTCCATTAGACAACAAGCAAATTCCAGCCTTCCATCTGGTCCAAGATGTTCCCTGAATCCAGAAACTGCATAAGCCTCTTCAATCCTGCTCTGCCTGTCTAAGCTCCAACATGATGCCAAGGCCCCAGTGCCCTCCTGTTCCATGCAGAAGCTGCAGCTTCAGACTGGGGGTCTGCATTGCAACATTATCAGGACCTTCTCTGACAAGAGCCACAGGAGCCATCCAGCTCTTTGCCTGCAGACCAGTGGAAGGCTACTCATCCATGACACAAAACGTGGCAACTCAGGACACTCTTCTACCCTGCTCAGAGTAGGGACAATAAAAAAAATTACAGTTTGAGTTTTGTTGTTTTAGTTGCTTTGAGTCAATCCTCATTGGACAGCGGGCTGTGTCTCCTACCCTTGCAAAGATTGGCTTTGGTCTCTGCTGCCAGCCCTACTGCACATCCAAACACAACACCAGCAAGTAGGGGAGATACAGCTTAAGGAATCATGGCCCTCACCTACCATGGGATGTCCCTGGCACCAGGCTCTCCCATCCCTCCACCAACATAGACTCCTATGTACCAGCCAGCTTTTTATCATTTTTCCATACATTTTGAGGAGGTTTGCTTACTGTTTTGGAGTTCAGGAACTTCCAGGCTAGTAATTTTAGTTAATACCAGTATTTGAGTTCTGTTCACAGTGAATTAAGTAATTTTTAGACTTGGGGTGTGTTGTTTTTTTTTCAAATCAAATGAGAAAACATACAACTGAAAACTCCATAGAATCTGGAACATGCATTTTTGAAAATGATGTTTAAAATATCATAAACATTTTCCAATGAAACTTATTAATAACACTTCTTCTTAGAGCAGTTGAGCAATGTTCACTGGTCTCTCAACCTCATATTCATATCTTACAGTTCCCTAGATGTATAGGTACAATCCTATGTAAAGGATATCCCAGCTGGAGATGGCATCACAGCCATAGATCAGCCTAGGAATGACCTGGAGTCCTGATCTAGACTCTCATTAAGGCTGAGCAGCAGAAGGAAATGAGTCCTGCACCACAGGGAGGTACCAGCCAAGAACTTCTTAACCTGGGAGACTGGCAAGTCTCTCAAGAACTTGTTTATAAAAAAACCCAAACAATAGAGCATCTTCTCTCCAAGGACCCTGACACACTTTATGCCCATCAGCCTGTGAAAACCCAGAAGCAGCTCCCAGGGTAGTTAACAGCTCCTAGACTTCTTTTACAGATAAACAAATAGAAACACAGAATGGCTGAAGTCTGACATCAGAAACTACCAGCAGCTTAGGTGACTGCCTTCCTACATACATATGGTTTTTAAACAAGTGTGCTAGGTAGTTGGTTTTTAATTTTCCATTTATCCAACATGTATATAATCAAGTATTAAGGGCAGCAAACACAAATGGGAAAGTAAATTATAAAAACTTCTACAGACCCAGGACAGAAAAAATGCCCTTTGACTAATGGCAGCTAAATTAAGTAGGTTTAAGTTTCCAGCAAGCAGTAAAGTAAATGAAATACACACACATTAAAAAAAAAAAAAGTGTTTAAAAAACAAATTTTAGATCATGGAGAATTCCTGAGCTGAAGTGAGGTTAGAAATTACTATAATGTTTTTGGAAGCAATTTTAAAAATCATAATATCTTGTCAGCATTTTGAAATCTTGTGATATGTAAGAATATTAAGAAGGGGATCTAGAATTGCAGAACTTTTTGCCCATATCAAAATCACCCACATCATGAAGATGATCCCCCAGTTTCTCCTCTTTTTGTCTTTTGCAGGTTCTCCTGTGCCATGTCTCAGTCTGCAGGCAAGAGTTTGGTGTGCATGCAAGGGAAGCTCTGCTTGCCCACACAGCTAAGGGCACAACTCCTCACATCTTCACTGGGATGCATAAATATGCAGTTTGAGATACTCCATTTCAGTTCTTTTGGATGTGACACCCAGTTTGTTGTTGGCAGCCTCACCACCATGTTTTTATCTCGAGGTTGAGATGGTGTGGGATCAGATGCCAGACCCCAGAGAACTACATCTACTGAAGCAATGCAAAGTCCTCCCCATTGCTCAGTTTTCAGCACTGGGGCTTGCTCACCCTTAACTCACCCCAGTCATAGAGGGACTGAACTTCCCAACCTTCTAGCAACAGTAAAAAAGTGAGATCCAGCTTTTTTGCAAGATCATCACCTCCTGATCTACCTTATCAGGACAGCACTTTGAATTGGCCTTAGGAGGGAGAGCCTAGGCTCTTCAGTAAGCACGTTTGTTGTTTAAGGTAAAGCATTCTAATGGTTTGTAGGACAACAAGGGAAAAAAGGTTGGATGCAGTATGAAAATTATACAAAATAAAGCTTTGAAATGTTGCAAGCCTGAATAGGAACGATCATCTTTTTGTATGGAAGCTGGGGCGCACATATCTGGCCTGACACACAGGCTGCATTAAAGGCCTTTTCCAAACCTCTCCCCTGCCTGTAGCACCCACAGACTCACACTGCATTCCAGTCGATCAGCAGAATCCCCCAACCCCCAAAAATGTTCTCCTTCCCAGGCAGTATTCCTTCCAAGCTCCGTGCACTCCAGTAGGCTCTGACAGCCAGCAGTAAATGATGTAGAGGTGCAATCATATCAGAGCATTGAGAGTACAAATCCATACAGCATAATGAGTCTTCTATTGCATATATCAGAGCTTTGAAACATTTTCTATTTAAATATATAGTCTGAAAACTTTCAGTGTATATCATATCATCGAAACAACAAGACTTCTATTGTTCAAATGGCATAAATCTCTCAGGGTCTCCTAACAGCATATGATTTCCACAGCTCCAGGCTTATATATTGTCGCAGTAGTGGTGAAGGTTTTGTTCATGGAAATCGACTTACACTGTAAGAACAAATTTTGCATTGTTCTGGACCTTAAACTCACACGTTTCCATGATGACCAATGAACTCTTGCACAGATTGCTGGGGAGGGTAAGTCACGCTGAAGAATCATGTGTGTTTTGCCTAGGGGGGCTGCTTCAGCCAGCTGTGGCTCAGGGCTGTGGTGGCAACGGAGCCCACCAGAGCAGCCCCATCTGCTCCTGCAGCCCAATTCAACTTAACATGGGCCCGGGTGTTCCTGCAGTTGCTCCTACCCCACCAGCCTCACCACGCAGATGTCCCACTCCATGATATGCAAGACCTCTGCTGCTCTACCTAGCATGTGCTCTTATCAAAGGTGTTCCTGGGGCTCAAGATCTCTGTGTTTTCTGCCGAACAGATGCACAACCCTACTCTGCAAAAAGGACATGCTTCTGCATCACAACAGGCTGTCTAGTTGTGGTTCCTTGTCTATGCTAGACACAAATGTTTCTACCCTAAAACAAGCCAGGCCTTTCCCCTTGTCACACAGCTTTCCTTCCACACCTCTCCCTTGTCACTCATCTCTGCAGCTGTCTAATGATGTGATGTGATCACATCATGACTATCCTTGCCTCCTCCAGATGAAGACAGGTAACATTTCCTCAGGGGTCTTGTGGCAGCTCTCAAAAGCACATAAGAGAGATATTGCAGCAGATGCTGAATCTCCTGAGAATGTTTGGAAAAGCCACCCCTACACGTGCTGCTGCAGAGGCACCCCCCAAGCTTAGGTGCTGCTGGGTGGCCTCATACCCATCTCCTCACAGGGAGTGCCCCCAAGAGCAGGTCTGGCACATCACAGACAGAGGTCCTCACAGGTCTCACGGAGGGCAGGATACTCTCGTATTCCCCCTGAGGATGTAACATATGGACTGCTATGGAGAGGCTCCCTCAGGCACTCCTGCAGCAAGGCACTGCACCCAAGGGGCCCCAAAGGCTGCCCGCAGACAAGCTGAGCCCAACCAGAAAGCCTGATTCCTAAAAGGAGATAAAATTCATTGCCAAAATTATGACTTTTCAAAGCTACTTGGAGAGGGGATTAAAGTCTTTCTGCACTTACCACTGAACCATGTCCTTATATCTTAGTGACCATATGTAAGGAGTTTCCCATAATGCACGGAGTATAATTGTAAGGGACAGTAGGAAATGACTCACTTACTCGCTTGCTGTCGGAGGACTCCATCATAAAATATTGGCTGTGGTCTCACATCATACCACACAGGCAGGAGAATTCCTATCAGCACACAGAGGCTATAGAATTACATTTTCTCATCAAACCCCAGACATACACCATAGATTACAGGCACTCCACGGCAACACGCTTGGCTGAGCCCGCCTTGCGAGGCGAGTGCAGGAGGAGGCTGGTTTGCAGCACACACCTCCTGTGCTTTGCTGTCACTTTGCTGTACTTTATGAAATTTGGAAACAAGAGGTCATGAACTACAGCCAAAGCAGGAGCCAGAATATAATCATCATCTTCCTGGCCCACAAGCAGTTTAAGGAGCAAACTGCAAATCTATTGAACAATAGGAGGAGAACTTGTGCAGGAAGATCATCAGTAGGTAACACAGTAGCATTAAGTAGGTGGCTTCCAAATCTTGTCATTTGTAGCACCAGGATTGCTGTCTGGAAGCTGAAAGTCAATTAGCATGGACAAATTTTTATTTAGACCTAAATGGAAACATCCTTTACAAGTTTCACATTAGCCACAGAAGCTTCAGCTGGAAGCCTGTCTTCCAGGCAGCAACATCCACCAGTGTCACAGAACAAGCCTGCTGGAAACTGGGATCTCATCACTCCAGCTCTGCCCCTGGAAGCACATCACTCTCTCCTGCAGCCACCACACAGGGGTCCTTCCTCCACTGGTCCCTGGCTGAGCCCCCATCCAGGCTCCCCATCATGTGCAGAGAGAGCACATGCAGAACTCCATCAGGGGAACTAATGAGATGCAAATGTATTCCTTCAGAGGTTGATCCAAAACCCAGTGAAGTCAATTATTATTAATGTAATTAGTACTGTATAAGCAGTTCAAGACATGATTCAAGTCAGGTCTCCATGAAGCCAGGCTGGGGCTACACCAGAGCAAAATTCAAGGGTTTTCAATTGAAATGGGTGTGACAGACAAAAAGAGAGCGAGGAAGGAGATGAGAGGTGATATAAAAGAGCAGATAATCTGCCACAGAAACCCAATCCTAATCCTGTGCTTTTCTGTCCAACCACGCAGCCCTCAGC
>NW_009952070.1:164076-233068 GCF_000747805.2 Chaetura pelagica | reverse complement strand
ATTTTCAATAAACGTTAAAACAACAATGGGTTCATTAAACAGCATCTTGAACTCTCATTTGTAAAGAATTTTCTCTCCCCTTATATTTTTATTATTTTTACCTTGCCTTTAGCAAACATTTAGCACACTTCTTATTCCTACAGCAGCCGATAGATATTCAGGGTCATTCAAGCCAAGTCAATGGAATGACCCTGTAGTTACAAGCCTGAATGAAGAGCTGAACAAAACCCACCATGAGCTTTGCTTTATTCTGTATCAGTAATTACAAATGCCTGAGTCACACTGTGCACTTCCCACATGCCCACGCAGCCTCTTCCAAGGTAACTGGTTTGCTCGAGTGCCGCGGCCAGGTGCCAACCCACCACCCCATCCCTTTGTCCTGGCATCAGCCCAAACTCTTCTTTTTTTTCTTTTTTTTTTCTTTTTTTTTTTTTTTTCCAGTCCAGAAGGGAGAGCTTACATTTGCAGAGGGAGGGAGTGAGGAGGAAGCGGTGAGAAAGGGAAGGCGTACACGGGGGAGCTCCCGCTCCTGCTCAGCTCTGCACATCACCCTCTCCCCAAGCTCCCGGCCGCACGGCTGGTGCAGTGCGAGCACCCTCTGCTGCTCTCCTCCCTCCTGCCAACAAGCCCTTGGCATCCTTCAAACCCTGCCCAAACACGTGCGATGGGATACTCTGGGCACCCAGGAGCCTCTGCCAAGGCTCACTTCCAAGCTGTGGTCCAGCTTCATGGGTCACAAGGCAAGAATCACATACATCTCCAACACTGACCCTGCAAACCTGCCAGGTTCTATGCCAAAGGACTTGGGGGGGAAAAAGGCAAGGAACTCTCCTTGTTCCCTAACTCTAGTGTCCAGGTGGAACTGGGGGATACAGGTTGCATCAAAGCCCTCAGTGACAGCACAGGCTTTATCTGGAAATTTTTCTGCCTTTGCTATTGGACCATATGAATACAATTATAATAAACCAATAGAAATCTAAAAGAGCATGTGGTAAACCCAGGGAACATACAAGAGAATATGTGTAAGATAATCTCCCTGTCGTGCACATGCAAGGGCACTGGGATTTCTTCCAGAATCCAGCAGTTCCCCACACCTCCCCGGGGCTCCCTGGGGAGGGCAGCCAAGGCCAGCTGAAGCTCTGCTGGTGGGGAGGGAGGACTACCAGGTCACCCTGGAATGGCAAGGCAGGCAGCCACGCTGGGGCAGGCGAGGAAAAGCAGCGGTGGGAAGATCTTTTGTAGCTGGAAAAGGCAAGTCAACATGTAAATCCTAGTTAAAATATCTTTATTAGCAGCATTTTAATCACTTGCAAAATCTGGACCAGGATCAAACCAAACATAAGGCAGCAGCTGCTGTAAACAGCCGTTGTTGAAATGGAAAAATGATTAGTGCTGAAGGAAGGATGTCAGGCGTCATGTGCCTGACTTGAATGTTGCTGGAGCTGAGCACTGGGCACTGCTGGACACCTCAGCACCACGTGTCCTGCCACAGACCTCTCCTGGGTGCCCAGGTGCCCGAGACCTTCAACTCCTCTGCCTATCAGAATAAATAGCCCCAGCCATATTTAAAGTATTAAGGAGCTCTTCAGCCTCTGCTTGGAGAAGTGAAAAATAATGGCGATACAGGAGCCTCTCTCCTTCCATCACATACTGGACTGTAACACCAAAAGCCATTTAAACTACTGCAAAATTAAAGAGTAATTATCCACCAAGACTTGAACCAAATCCCAGACATATATTAGACGTATTTTGGCTCTGGCAGTATTAATCTTCCCCTCCTCCACAAGAAATTATATTTCAGTGTGTTACCTGGTTGAACTCTTCAAGTCAGATTTTTGTGTGTGTGCGCTGCTGACAATAAGGTCTACAAAATAAGTGCTACTTAGGTTGACCCAAACTAAACAAATGTAATTTAAAATGCCAAATACAAAATGTGAAAAGTGCATCACATCGACAACAAAGATATTTCTCAAAACTGGAAGAACTTATAGATGTGAATTTCAATGAATGCAACTAAGTTAATAAAAATGAGGGGAAAGGGCTTCAAAACTGTGTAGGCAAAGTGCCCTGAATGCCAGAGGTTTTCCCATCCCCGTAGCACAGGAAACAGGTGGCAGAGCTTAATCAAGTTCATAAATGTTTAAGTGTCATAAAACCACTTACTTAAAGAAAGCAATTGAAAATCAGATAGATTAGAAGTCACATACAAATGCTCTGTTCTCTTCCAGCTCTCTTCCCACCCTAAGGTGTGGTTTAGTTGGCTTTTTGCTGGACCTCAGAATAACCAGGATGCCACCAACCTATGGCATCATCTCCAGGCAGTTAAACCCAGCTCCACATACTGGCCTTAGTGCATTAGGTTGGACTCAATGATCTTTAAAATTCTATTCCAACCACAACTATTCCGTGATTCTGTGACTTCTGCAGTGACCAGAAATGTCCTTGCCTGATGTTAATGGTTACTAGTTCAGGCAGAAAGGTTTAAATGGCTTTGACTGGGCTCAGGTGAGCACCTCAGACTGTCCCAGCTCTTGCTCTGGTGGCTGCTCACAGGCTGAGCTTCAGCAGCAACAATTTTCACTCCCTTGTCCAGGGCAACTTCTGTGGTGTTCCATGAGTTAATTCCTTACCAAAGTGAAGACACACACTGGGATCAGAACAAATCAGAGAGCTGGTGCTCATTATGAACAAAAAACACCGTGACTACGAAGGAATGGGAAGCATGTTTTTTGATGAGTGTTTTTATGGTTGGCATCAGGATCTCTGTTGATGCTTGGCAAGCAAATGAGAGCTCAGACAATGGGTGAGAAAGCCACAACACAAAGCATGCAGCCAGCATCAGTGTGGATTTTTTGTTGTTTCAGTAAAAACCACTCAACTTGCTCTCACTGCAGTGCTGCTGTAGCTATAGGAAAGAGGGGAAATGAACTTTAAACCTAATTTTCAGGTTGAACTATTCTACATAACTGCATTACATAGAATACATCCAGGTGACCTTGAAGAGAAGTTTAGATATAATGGTTGCTCTCAAATGTTGCAGAGTCAGCAATGTCCCTCCCATGCCAACAGAAGTTATCACTATGTTCTTGACCTTCATATGGTGCTGATGCATTTTAGAAACTCCCTTAAAGGCAACTGATCCAGCTCTCCCAGTCAAGCCAGATTGCTGGGCTTTGTTCATGCCATTGCCATGTATGTAGAGCACCAGGAGCAGGAACAGAGCATTCAATAGTTGAAAGAGCCAACAAGTTCCTCTGCCCTGGTCACACATGTCCTCTGATATTTCTAGCCCCACCTCTCCAAAACATTCAACCTGTGCAGAAAGTCCATAAACCATGTAATGAGGAATGCAACAAGCTGTCTTCACCTGCTGCAAACAAAGCAACATCTTTCCTGTCCACTTCTCCAGTGCAGTTTCCCCCTTCATTACCTTTAGTTCCAATAACTCTATTTGATATTACTAATAATATGTCTTTAGTACTATTTCAAACTCATTTGAGCAGTCTCCCCACTCCTACAAGACAAGTGACTAATGCCACTTGCTTAGGTCCAGTGTCAAATCCTGTGAGGTGCTGAGTGTATGTGATTCTCAGTGATGTCAGGGGGCAAGTGGATCATTCAGGTATTTTTTGAACAAATAGCTTAAACAAACTGAAAATGGATTTGGCAAGAACATTTCTGTTCAGGTTCTCACACCCAAACAACTCACATGAGCCATCAGGGCATCTCACAGAAGCACCAAACACAGGTGGGATGATACTGACCAGCATTAGCTCAAACTGCAGCTCTTCAACACGAGGAAAGGTTTTGAAATCACAAGAACAGTCCCAGCAAGTCAGAGCAACGTCCATGCAGGCTGCCATTGGGATTCAGATGTGTAAACACAGAGTGCAAGAGGAGGGTAAGCAGGAAGCTGTGTATGACTGTATAAGAATTCAAGATTACTGATCACACCTACATTATATTGCTGAGTCCACAGGCAGCATCTCTTGCTCAAACAACTTGCAACTTCTTACTCTTATCAGCTAAGGGTGAAACTCCACCATGTAGATTCAACTTAATATATATATCATAGGGTGTTTGTTCTCAGAAATAGGTATAAAAACTATTCCAGAACTAAGTTATTTGTTCCTCATTACTTGTTTTTGGTCCTCATAAGAGGAGCCAGGGCCTGTCCCCCCATATTGCAGGGCCTGTTCCCCATGCAGGGCCTGTCCCCCATGCAGGGCCCCTCACCCAGGGCTTGTCCCCCATCCCGGGATTGTCCCCCGTCCCGGGCTTGTCACCTTCTGTCCCCAGGGTCGAGGCACAGGCTGCAAAATGTCCTCGCTCCCCACAAGGGCCCTGAGGAGCTGCTGCCTCCCTCCTCGGGCTTATCCATGAGCTCTGGGCTTTCTGGCCACTTCTCATTTCCCCCACCCCCTCCTTTTTATTTTTATTTTCGCGTTGGTTGTGGTTGTTTCTCGTTGTGTGGCTTTGGTTGGGATGAAAAGGGTCACATTCCTGGGAAATTCGGCAGGCGGCGTGTGAATGGCTTCAGAAGGTCGGTTCGGATCCAAGTGGTGTGTGTGTGGCTGAGCAGCCCAGTGTTACCTTGGGAACTTTCCCGCTTCGGTAGGAACCCCAAGAGGCTCCAGGTTCCTGGAGGCCTTTGGGAGGCTGAGGGGAGCCCTGCGGGTTTTCTTGCCGGGTGTCCGTGGGCAGTAGGAGGGAAAAGGGGCAGCTTTTGTGAGGCTCTGCCGCTGCTCCCAGCCCTCTGCAGGCTGCACGCGAGGTGCTGCCTTTTTCTTTCTCTCCTAACTGCTTGTTGGCAGAGGTAGATTTATATTTGTGTGTGAAAAGCAGAATTAATTGCAATAAATAGTATATGTATTCACTTTGGTGATTGTGAAGCATTTGGAGCATGTGTCTTACGAAGAGCAGCTGAGGGAGCTGGGGTTGTTTAGACTAGAGAAAAGGAGGCTGAGGGGAGACCCTGTTGCTCTTTACAGCTACCTGAGAGGAGGATGTAAAGAGGTAGGGATGGGGCTGTTCAGTGAAGTTACAAGTAAGGCCCTCAAGTTGTGCCAGGGGAGGTTTAGATTGGATGTTAGGAAGAATTCCTTCAGTTAAAGTGTTATCAGGCTGCCCAGGGCAGTGGTGGAGTCACCATCCCTGGAGGGATTTAAGAGTCTATGGAGTGGTACTGAGGGATATGGTTTAGTTAAGAACGTGTCAGTGTTAGGTTGGACTCAATGATCTTTAAAATTCTATTCCAACCACAACTATTCCGTGATTCTGTGACTTCTGCAGTGACCAGAAATGTCCTTGCCTGATGTTAATGGTTACTAGTTCAGGCAGAAAGGTTTAAATGGCTTTGACTGGGCTCAGGTGAGCACCTCAGACTGTCCCAGCTCTTGCTCTGGTGGCTGCTCACAGGCTGAGCTTCAGCAGCAACAATTTTCACTCCCTTGTCCAGGGCAACTTCTGTGGTGTTCCATGAGTTAATTCCTTACCAAAGTGAAGACACACACTGGGATCAGAACAAATCAGAGAGCTGGTGCTCATTATGAACAAAAAACACCGTGACTACGAAGGAATGGGAAGCATGTTTTTTGATGAGTGTTTTTATGGTTGGCATCAGGATCTCTGTTGATGCTTGGCAAGCAAATGAGAGCTCAGACAATGGGTGAGAAAGCCACAACACAAAGCATGCAGCCAGCATCAGTGTGGATTTTTTGTTGTTTCAGTAAAAACCACTCAACTTGCTCTCACTGCAGTGCTGCTGTAGCTATAGGAAAGAGGGGAAATGAACTTTAAACCTAATTTTCAGGTTGAACTATTCTACATAACTGCATTACATAGAATACATCCAGGTGACCTTGAAGAGAAGTTTAGATATAATGGTTGCTCTCAAATGTTGCAGAGTCAGCAATGTCCCTCCCATGCCAACAGAAGTTATCACTATGTTCTTGACCTTCATATGGTGCTGATGCATTTTAGAAACTCCCTTAAAGGCAACTGATCCAGCTCTCCCAGTCAAGCCAGATTGCTGGGCTTTGTTCATGCCATTGCCATGTATGTAGAGCACCAGGAGCAGGAACAGAGCATTCAATAGTTGAAAGAGCCAACAAGTTCCTCTGCCCTGGTCACACATGTCCTCTGATATTTCTAGCCCCACCTCTCCAAAACATTCAACCTGTGCAGAAAGTCCATAAACCATGTAATGAGGAATGCAACAAGCTGTCTTCACCTGCTGCAAACAAAGCAACATCTTTCCTGTCCACTTCTCCAGTGCAGTTTCCCCCTTCATTACCTTTAGTTCCAATAACTCTATTTGATATTACTAATAATATGTCTTTAGTACTATTTCAAACTCATTTGAGCAGTCTCCCCACTCCTACAAGACAAGTGACTAATGCCACTTGCTTAGGTCCAGTGTCAAATCCTGTGAGGTGCTGAGTGTATGTGATTCTCAGTGATGTCAGGGGGCAAGTGGATCATTCAGGTATTTTTTGAACAAATAGCTTAAACAAACTGAAAATGGATTTGGCAAGAACATTTCTGTTCAGGTTCTCACACCCAAACAACTCACATGAGCCATCAGGGCATCTCACAGAAGCACCAAACACAGGTGGGATGATACTGACCAGCATTAGCTCAAACTGCAGCTCTTCAACACGAGGAAAGGTTTTGAAATCACAAGAACAGTCCCAGCAAGTCAGAGCAACGTCCATGCAGGCTGCCATTGGGATTCAGATGTGTAAACACAGAGTGCAAGAGGAGGGTAAGCAGGAAGCTGTGTATGACTGTATAAGAATTCAAGATTACTGATCACACCTACATTATATTGCTGAGTCCACAGGCAGCATCTCTTGCTCAAACAACTTGCAACTTCTTACTCTTATCAGCTAAGGGTGAAACTCCACCATGTAGATTCAACTTAATATATATATCATAGGGTGTTTGTTCTCAGAAATAGGTATAAAAACTATTCCAGAACTAAGTTATTTGTTCCTCATTACTTGTTTTTGGTCCTCATAAGAGGAGCAGAGCTACAACTCCCACTGTGACACCCTAGTCCCTCTTGCTCCCCAAAGAGCCTCTCTCCCCTTGCTTATCACTAGAACACCAAAAGAAATGCTGACTTTGAAAGCAGCTCAGATCATTTGGACTATAAAGACATGCACACACCATCATCACCCCGTGTGTCATGGGGACCATAAAGCAATTCCTTAAATCATCTACTTTTCAAACATGGAGTCTCAAAAACACTGCCCCAGGCTTGAGAAGTTGCTTCACATTAATCAGCTGAGTCCTGTCTGACTCGGGAGGAAAAAAAAACCCTGCATTGTTTAGTATTTTTCATTTCCATAAGGGGGAGCTTGTGCACAGAGGATTACAGTTGGTGACTCTCCAGCCCCAAAGACCTCACACAATTACAGCTCATTGAGACCTGCTTCTGCATTAATTACCCTGCTGAGGAGAGGTGCTGTGAGACAAGGTCCCAGATCCCTGCTCCCACCCACCGGGCACTGGAGCTGTGCTCTGGTAAGACTGAGGACAGAAAACTTTTCTGCACTAACCAGAAGTATTTGACCCACATTCAAGTGTGAGTTCTGTTTATATAATTATATTAGTGGAAGGCTGACATTTTTATTTAGCTAATGTATAATGCATACCACCAACAATGCAAATTACTCTCTGCGGTTTGGAGGTTGACTCTGCCTAGTAAATATTAACATTTGTGGGATGAAAAATAATCGGGAGGGTTACGTGTCAAGCTCTGAGTCAGGGTGATGTGGTAAGAGGCTATCAACTGCTAATGGTTGGGTTTCAATTAAATGCCTCGCTGTAATCAGTCTTTAGGAAAACCAACTCATGTTCAAAGGGGAAGCCATTGCTTCTACCTGTTATGGCAATGGTTGAGTAAGTAACCAGCTGGTTAAAATTCAAACACTTCCCACAAGAGAGGTGGCAAAAACACTATAGGCCCAATTGCCAGGTGTTACTGGTGAGTTTGCATATGCAAATCAGGTACTAAGTTCCAAGCATAGTGAATTTCCTACACGTTTATAAACCCTTGTGTTGAATAATAAGCTTGGAATTAAAATCTAACACTGCAAAGACCTGTGAGGTGGAATTTCAGGGCTCTACTTCAAGTTACCTTTGAAAAAGTTGACCTTCAGGCCTAAGCTTGTCCTGTTTTTGAGAACAGGGCAGTGGTCACTATTCAACACTGCAGACAGCATCTGTTGAGTTCTCACCTTCGTGGGCTTCCAGGATTTCTGGGATAAAACCAAACTCTCATATACAGCTGAAGGCCTCCAGTTTAAACCATCTGAGGCAGCTTTGTGATAGCCAGAAGCAGTTCTCCTCTACAAAATCTTCACTTACAATTTTGTTTACATTCAATTTTTAATTTCTCTTCTGTCACTGTTATAAACAAGCTCAGTTATTAGAACAAAATTCCCCAGTTCCTGCCTGTGTACTTGTAAACTTCTGGTTTACAGGTGACTTCTGAAAACACGTGCTTACCCTTCCTGGTATTCTAAAAACACCTGATTTAGAGGTGCCCCATGAGCATCCTTTTGTCACAGATATCACTTCTCTGCAGAGATGCATTCAAAGAGAGCAGGGAACAGAAAACACCATCCCCATTTCCAGCTTCATTTTTGGTCAAAAAAGAGTTGTGAATTTTTGTTGGAAGAGGACACAAGAACTCTCTGATGAGATGGGAGTGGAGGTTTATAATGTTTTTCCAATAGAGAACTGGTTCTGAAGTTGAAAGTTTGAAAATTACTCAGCAGGGATCAAGAGGTGCTACACACCTTTCTTCCACAACCTGAAAACACATTGTGCTGAGCCAACCTCTTCTGACTGCAAGGGAAGGAATTCCATGGGAACACGTGGCTGGCTGGGCTGAGAGCAGTCAGGGAAAATTGAACCCATCATAAACCCAGAAAAGGATGGCTTTCTAGAAATACCAGGCAAAGAGCCCATTTTAGTGAAGCTCAACACATCAGAAAATCAGGTCATTTTTTTAGGTACCTCCACACTGATTCAGTTGTATAATTTACCAAGTAAGTCAAAGGCTTTTCATGAGATTCAGAACAAATTAAGACAATTTTAAGTCTGACCTCCTCACATGACTGCAATAATGTTGTTTGCTTCTTCCAATGTTTTTTCTTCTCTCCAAAACAATCTGGGGCCAACTTCAGATGAGGCTATTATGCAAATAATAATGCAAAAGTGCATATAAAGGCGACTCCAGTGGCAGAAGTGTAGACATGAGATGGTAGGAGTCAAAGAACAGGTTATATTATTAACATGACTAGAGAAAAGGGTAAAATTCATCCCCTGAAACCTCTTCCTTGATTCTTACTAAATTATATTCTCTATTCCCACAAGATCTTGAGGCTTAATGCAGGAATCAAAGATAATCAGTTTGGTACCTCTTGGTTTTAAACATCTCTGGATCTTGGGTGAGTAAATGGGTTGCCATGAAATAAGGTCCCTTTTTCAATTCAAAGTAAAACACACCTATATCTACAATCTGAGGAGACAGATACTGAGGAGATAGGATATCAGATCACAGTCATGTTTCCCTGGTACAAGACTAGGGGAGATCGGGCCAAAGAAAACTACTTAGCAGATTGAAGCAGTCAAAAAAAAAAAACAACTACATTTACTTGTTAGTGTCTAATAGTCTCAGATGTCTACAGTACAAAGGAAAGTATTTGAACAGCTTAGAAGTTTTATGGCTAGAATAACATTCAATAAAAAATACATTTTTGCAGGACTGGTTAAGAAACCGCAGGCAGGCGGGAATTCCGGGAAAGCCCAGGGGCAGCCGTGCTCCTCCAGGGAGCAGGGAAAGGCCTCCCCGTGCTGCCCTGGTACACCAGAGAAAGAGGAAAGGAATGGTTGGCTTGGGTTTTTTTTTCTCCCTGAAATAGTGTGGTGTTCTTGGATCAGGCAGGTGGGCTCAGTCCCAGAGCTGCAGTTTTCCACTAGGGAACCCCAAAGCTGGGCAGCATCTCTGCCATCCTCTCAGACATCTGCCAGGTCCCATGTCTCACTGACACCCCACATATCCTTGAGCTTGTTTAGAAAAAAGTGATGAACTTCTGGAGCAAAGCTGACTCTGGACAGAGAGCTTCTGGGCTCAACTTCAAATACACTCACCCCATGATTTATAGATTTGTATCAAAACCTGAGCAGGGGATTTACTTTTTCTCATGATTTAGAGAGCTGAAACCAGGTGAGATTTCATGTTTTTTAATGAGTTTGACCTAGAATTTTAAAATGCCTTTGATTCTCAAATTCAAAGTGAAAGTCAGAGAAATGAACTCACATGAACGAGACCCAAGAATGTATCTCCACAAAGCCCTGTGAAGTGAAAGCACAGCTTTGCAACAGCCCTTGCTGATGTTTTCCCTTGCAGCAGGCTCCTAAAACAGTAACTTCTGACTGCCCAAATGCTAAATGCCCTCACTGCACTATTCTCAAATGGGCTAAAACCAAAAATATTTTAAAACTATAGATCACGTGTGCAGTAAAAGATGTATCATCTGGCACAAGCATCTCATGGGGTTTTCTGGAGTTACCTTCTCTTTCTGTTGGCAGCAGTTGATGTCTGTGAGAAGTAAAGGGGTATTAAGATGGAGATGAGAGGAAAAGGCAAAAAATTAGTGGGATGAGGACACCTGTATAACATTTGCCAGTGTGCAGGTACCTTCCCACACTTGAGATCACCAAAACCATGAGGACAAGGTATGCTGCAGAAATGAAGTGTCGTGTAAGCACTTCTGTGGCTGCGTCCACCTGTATCTGGCAGGTGCCCTCACAGTAGTGCTCCAGTGTGCAGAGGCAGGGAGACCTGGGCACCACAAACTGCCCTCAATGGATCTGCACCCAGTCAGAAACCCATGTCCTCATACATCCAAGTGAAAATATTCCAGTGAAACTGCTAAATAGCCAGGCAACTGCAGCTACAGCCACTGCTGGCCTGCTGCACACTGGCAGGTTCCCCCACTCCTACAGCCCACACAACTTACAAGCCAGCTTTATAATGCTGGGGTTTTAAGTTCTGGTTTAAATATACATATACCTAATTTTTCTGTCACTGTTGACATAAAGATCTGCTGGTCAGCAAGGCATGCAGCACCCACCATCCTGGGAATTTATTCTTCAGGTTTTTCTATACAAGTACCAGGCCTGAGTTACAGGTATCAACTTGTATTTTTAGCCTGAAAGTCTACAATCCTAGATAGGCACAAGTATGTTTTGCATACAGTCCTCACAAACACAGATCCTCTACCTTCCTGGCCTAGAGTCCACAGGGCTACAGTACCAATATTTTACCTCCAGAGCAGAGTCACAGAATTACTGAGGCTGGAAAGGACCTCTGAGATCCTCGAGTCCAACCTACAACCTTACACCACTGCATCAGCTAGACTATGGCACTAAGACCGTGGCTCCCCAGCCCTATCCAAAAGATCCTAGGCTTTGCTACCTCTTGGAAATCTTTCAAGAAGCTTCTCTCTAGTTTCTTCTAGTGTGGCAGCACCAGCTTACAGCAATGGAAAGCATACATGGGACATGCCAAGAAATCACTTTACTTGGGGGGGAAAAGAAAAAACAAAAACAAACAAAAAAAGGAGTTCCTGCAATATTTTTTTCTGAGAACTGATTTTCCAAATAGAAGGTTCATTGTCTTCTTCAGAATCATTCCTCACTTCAGCTTTAAACTCTAAAATTTACATTTTAAAAAGTTTTAACATTGCACTAAGTTAAAATCAAGACTAGAGTTCTGAGATGATAATTCTTTCTGAGACCTTTTTTCTTTGGAAAGTGAGAGACACGAGAGAAGTGAGAAGCTTTTATTGCAAGTGACAGAACATCAGGCTTAAGGGAGGTCTTGCCCCTGGTGTTAAGGAATATAGAACTACTGACTCCAATTAAGGGTGGTTTTTTTCCATTTATATGGGCATAAAATTGAAAGTAAAGTCAATGGGCTTCAGGCAGGGAGACACTCCATGAAAACTCCTTTTATTCATGTTCCCAAGACATTAATCCTAAGCTAAAGGCTATAGGTGCTGACAAGCTTCAGCACTATGGATTCAACCAAGGCAGGAAAATAATTCAGGGCAAAAAATAAACAAAGGCATATTTTTGTTATCTTGGGGATGAAAGGTTCTTTTGACTGGCATTATTAGTCCTCTAACACAAGCCTGTAACTTTGCTTGAAAGAATACTAGATTCTCTATGGGATGCCAAGTCA
This sequence comes from Chaetura pelagica, assembly GCF_000747805.2. NCBI lineage: Eukaryota > Metazoa > Chordata > Aves > Apodiformes > Apodidae > Chaetura > Chaetura pelagica. The sequence continues at coordinate 220,803 of NW_009952070.1, read as the reverse complement.
TGAATCCATCAGAAAAATCTCTTTTTGACATCTTTCTATTCTGTTACTAAAAGAAATATGTTGACAAAAGTGACCAGTGTGTCTGACATTGAGTTTCCCTGTTCCTTGTTTTAAGAGACATGAAGGAGGTTGGGTCTAGGGAATTTACAAGCAGACTTTGTCCCTTTAATCTGAAATCTGTCTCACTTTGCCCTTAGGTTGACATTTATTGTTTAAAACCTTAAGAAAACGTACTGAGGAATTGCCCGTTCCCATCAGTTTGAGTATGAAATGTTTAAAGTGCACATATTTCATCCAGTGCCAGGTCCAGGATCACAGCCAGGTCTTGTTTGACAACCAGATGACTAACACAAAGGGGTTCCCCTTACGAAAACGTTTCGATATGTGAGTTGGCACAGGGTAGTGGATCACAACATTCCCTGCCAGGAGCCAGGGCACCCGGGCAGCCACATGAAACACACATCACCCCATCGAGCCGGCAGCCGTTGGAGCGAATCATCAGGCAGGCCAATTTGAGGGTCATTTTCTATTGCACTGTAATTCATAGAGCTGCTTAAGGGCATTAAATGGAAACCATTTCAAGAGTGAAAATGAAAAGTGACCGCAGGTTGCCTGCAGGGTGAGTAATGCTGATCTGCAAACTTGTGATTACTCAGTGCTCACATCATCCCTGCTTTCAGCACAGCAGCAAATTTCCCTAGAAATCTCTGGGCACGAAGCATTAACAAAGGAGGAGATGAGAGATATTTTTCCAGTGTTTTCCTTCTTCTAGTATTTCTACATTTCGTCTTCAACTTTAAAATAATTTATTCCAATTAAATCTAAGCAGAAGTATTTTTACACTGTCTGGGTCTGTTAGATAAACCATGATCTAGGGATTGAGGTACAGTCCCTTCAGATTATCATCAAAGAGAACTTCAGCTGTCACTAGACCAACTCTTGAGGGTAACACTCATCCCAGCTGGGTCTCTACCACTAGGTGCTATAGGGGTCCCAGCTGGGTCTCTACCACTAGGTGCTATATTCCATGGACTGCCCCTATGCACCAACTTCAGATTTCAGTATTTCCACCACATACTGGCAGTCATATCTTGGAAAACACACGGACTTTACAAAGGACAGAGCTGTAGATCTTTGTGTTTATAGAGAAATCTTCTGGGCTTATCTGAAAATACTTAATAATGGCAAGTATTTTTCTAGGTGTGCCAAATACCTCAAATGTAAAACTTCTAGTGACTATAACGTGCATCTATTTAACAACTTTTGTTAACATGAGGCTCAATTTTAAAATTTTGAAGTTTAAAAGGAGTGCAAATTCAGAATAGTTGCTAAAAATGCTGTTACTGATCAATAGCTGAGACTATATGAGCGACAGATTATGTTGAATGTGTTTCAATTAGATGTGCTCAGCAGATTTTCAAACACTTATTTTCCACTGAATTCATAATTTTGACACTCAAACTAAAAATAGAGATGATTTCAAGAAGGAAGTTTTTAAATTTCAAAATCAAAGTACATTGGGGAACAAAAGGTAGAAATCTGAATCAAAGCAGCTCCCAAGCCAGAGGTGACATGTGTGACCAGCTCATTGTCATAGAGGCAACACAACAGCATGCCCAAGAGCTGCCAGGTCTTCTCCTGAAGTCATTGTAAAATGACCATGTTGTTACAGTAAATTAAACTGGGGCATTTTGCTCTAATTCAGTAAATATTTTGTATTAAGAGAAGGTAACACCATCACAAGGAATTTCTTGTCATGGGCCATTCTCCCAATTAATATTTACCAGTCATCTCCCTGTCTGAGCAGCACATCATTCCCCAAATCCTCACAGCTCTGCACATATGGCTCTCCAAGGATGTATGTGAGTGAAATCTTCTTTTGCAGATCTTATGAGGTCCAGCTGTTCCTACAGCACTAACTGGAGCTTTGACTCCCCCCTTTCACCATCACCTGCAGATAACGTGGGGATAATGTGGGGCACTTGTGGTCAGGAATGTGTCTAATGCAGGGCCTCAGAACACAGGACATCCTTAACAAAGCCAACCCTCAATCTACCTTTTGACTTTCTGGCAGTTTCTGTATTGCTAAGACATTGTTTAAGGTCTAACAGAGGAAATAATACAAAATTTTAGAATAAACTGATTCAAAGCCTACTAAAACCCCTTCATCAAAGCAAAGCAGACTTCAGATCTAAGGGTGCATCACCAGTCTTGGCTACAGCCTGACCCATCAGAGACTGAATTCAGAATTTCTCAAGGAGAGTCCAGGGACATTACACACTATTCTCAACACCACTAAACAACCAGTGCAAGACTATGCTTTTAATTACCATTTTTAGAAACTTGAGCAATTTGGAACTGATTTGAAATCCTCCAATTATTGTCCAGGACACAGCTGGAAGCAAGGAGTAAATTTCCTAGTAAGCTACTTTAAAAAAACATGTTTGGAGCAAGCTGGATGCAGTTGTTCATGCAGAAACTGTCCTGACTGTAGCTTATTGTCCTTATCTCCAGTCACAAAATACAATTAGTGACAAAAATAATTGCAGACATTAATGATTACTTACAAGTGCCCTACAGATACAAATTTATTGGCATCAGGTCTCTGCTCCTTCAGCTATTTACTGTCATTATACACTAAATTCAAAGTGTTTGAAAGGGAAGGGCAATAACCCAACATTTTTGTCTCTCATGGGAAAACCTGTGCACTGCAGGTGTGAATTGCTGAGTGAGGCTTACAAAAGAGCAGCTGGAGGAAAGCAGACCTGAGCTATCCCCTACAGGGTTTATAACATGGCAACAAACTGTGCCTACAAGGACTGAGAACCCCAGGCTGGAACTTCAGCAGTTTAAATAGAAGGTAGGTTATGGTTTACTGTGGTGTAACTATAAAATACACAACATGGATGTGTCCCCAGGACAAGCTCCTCATATCAGCACAAGTGACTTCATGGCTCAAAGATCAGAGAGGGCCTTCTGAGAATCTCTTCTTCCAACCCCCCCATTTTAAAGCAGAGCCTACTCAGGAGATCATGAAAGGACAATTCAGGTTGGAAGGGACCTCAGGAGGTCCTGTACTCCAACCTCCTGGTCAAGGCAGGTCAGCTATGAGATCAGACCACGTTGCTCAGGGTTTTTGCCAGTCTGGTCTTGAAAACCCCTCTGGTGAATCTTGTTCCACTGCCACGTATTGAACTGGCAAAAACTCAAGGCTATGTAAATAGCAGGGCCACTTGGTGGCCCTAGCAGGACACCTCTGGACATCTGCCAGCTGCGTATGAAACCCTTGGTGAAGACACATTTTAAAGTGCTTGTCTTGCTGTCAGCAGTCTCCATTGTGAAGGAGTCACAGCACCCCGTCATAACAGAGGGCTGGTGTTCAGAGCTGACAGTGAAATGTCCTTCTGCCTACACATGAAAACCACTTTTTGCTTCTGTTTCAGAATGTCCCCAGTGCACTTCCCAGTTCCCTGCACAACTCTTATGATACAGATCAACACAGCTGTGACAGCTGCCAGCAGCTACTCATTTCTGGAGCTACGACTGCAAATGCCCTTCAGATAGCTCTGCATTCCTACAACTTTCTGAAGCACCACAGGGACTGAAGTCTGATAAAACTGCCTCCAATGATAACAGCAACCATGGGGAACACACAAGCAAGATTTAAACAATGTATGTACTTAGTTGAAGAAACTGGCAGGCTGTTTTATACGCTTACAAATCAAACAAGCAAACTGAGTGTTCAATACACTTACACTACTCCTCCTTTTATTTACTGCAGTGTAACACATTTCTTCTCTTTCATCATCATTCAGAACTTGATCCTGAAGTGAATGCAACTGGGGCTGCTGCATCTGCTTCAATGATTTCAGCACTGAATCAAATTAGCATGCAAAAATAGAATAAATCTATTTTTACTAGCCAAAATGTTGTGGATGAAGTAATCTGCACTTGCAAGAGCAGGGTACTCATTTCCCCTCCTGCACATAAAAGTGCAAAAAATATATATAAATGCACATTGATTTCTTGGACAGAGAACAGGAAAATTCATTTCAGAGATGTATTAGAAACACTGTAAATTATATGCCCAGTGATAATACCTAGGACTACACTCTCCTTAAGTGGTTTGCAGGATTTACTGTTATTAATCACTTCTTATTGCTGGGTTAGAGTTGTACATATATTCTTACCTTGAGACCCCCTCTGATCAGGGGCCACCTACAAATGCTGAGATCTACTCCTGGTTTATATCAGTTTGGGCTACAAATGAGTTGTTACCACCTTATCTTCCCGAGCCGGGAGTTACATGGATGGTTCTCACAGGGTGGGAAATGCTGAACATGGAAAAAGGTGGGTTATCTTCCCTCGGCTCTGGGCCATGCTGAGAAAAAGCTCCCTCGACATTCCTGTCTGAGATTCAGCATTTGACACCAGCAGAACAACTGGCAAATTGGGACCTGTATTTCTTACAGACATTAATAGACACTAAACGACCATCTTGCTTTCACACCATGAACCTGCATGTACCTTAACAAAAAAAAATGCTGGAATAGTAACAGTAGCATATTGCATGGTTAGGTCCTCATGAAGAGATGTTGTGACAAAGGAGCTAAGTAAACAGCAAAGGATTTAAGTGAAGTACCTGGGCTCCTGTCAGACCTGGGAGCAGGACATTTTTGCCCTGTTTTATGCCAGTCCTTCCTATGGCTGAGCTGGCTGCCAAATAAATGGAGCTTGTCAACTTTAAACCATCAACTGGATCATTACATCATTGAAAACAGGAATGTGCCTGTAATTCCACCAGTGGGAAGATGCTCTCTGACAATTTCTTCCCATATGGAAATAAGCACATTAGGCCATAGCACCTTTACACTGATTTAAAACCTTTCTAACACAGCTCACACTGTTGTAATGATAACAATATTCTCACAGCTGGAAAGGACTGGGAAGGAGTTAGATGCTAAATAAAGCATTTTTATTGATTTTACAGTATAGCAAACATAACTTTTGTTTCCAAATTCAAATAATAATTGTGTGTAGTGATAGGACAAGGGGTAATGGTTTTAAGCTGGAAGAAGGTAGATTTAAGTGAGACATTAGGTTAGACATTCCTTGCAGTGAGAGGTGAGACCCTGGCCCAGGTTGCCCAGGGAAGCTGTGGCTGCCCCATCCCTGGCAGGTGTCCCTGTCCCTGCAAGGGGTTGAAACTAAATGATCTTTCAGGCCCCTGCCAACCCAAAACATTTTATTAATATCTTCGTATCAGCTGAGTCCAAACCTGTATGTTGAGATCAATACACGATACCTGCTTATAGAACCCAAAAATTGGCTTGTTTTATATAATGTTCATGATCCCAAAGGATCCAAGAGCACCTAAGCAAGTGCCTGAAGTATGGCCAGCTCTCAGACAGAATGGTTACCAGGCAGCATCAGACACCAGTCCTTCATGTTGGGCCAATGCAGACCATGCCCATGCTCTTGAAGAGGCTATATCCTTCTTGCAAATCTTACATAGCTACTACTGCACCTCAGCATTCTGTAGGCATCGATCATGAATGTATAAAAATACTCTGTTTGAGTCTGACTGACATGACATTTCCCATCTTCCTTGAAAAATCTGACTGTATTAGGACTGACTTCAGGTCCAAATATGGTCACAAGACAAGGATAACTTAGTTTTTGCTTATTTTTCTCTATTTCGGTCTCAAAACCTCCACACTTTCTCTATTTATTTTTTTTTTGCTCCCGGTATTATATTTTACAGCACTTAAAGACTAAGTCCTCCAGACATGTCTGGGGGGAAACTGGCATCCAAGATGTTAAATGCCTGTACAGCACTGCAGAGAGCAGTTCATATTCACAGGAGGTTTCCACTAACTTGTTTGGACAAACTGAGTAAACGTCAGTGGGAATTCTGACCCTGTGCATTACATTAATCTTCATAACTACTCGTCCAGATGTGTACATGTTTCTAGGATGGAGATGGATTTTTTTCAAATTAACTTTTGCAGCCCATTGCTATTTGGAACAAGAAACAGAGGCTTCTGGCATCCACAGCTTCTGCTCCTTGGCTATGATGAGGACAGAGACTGCTCATCGACAGTAACGCCCACCTCCAAGGAGGAGAAGGAGAAGGAGGGTACCCCAGCCCACACCAAGAACTCATAATGAACCATTCACAGGGTTCAGACCAGTTCTTGCACTGCCTAATACTCTTCTTTGCAGCTATACAGGCTTTGCTCTAAGAACCACTGGTGCTAGGATTAGACATTTTTTACTGTCCATCTGCCCTGCTTCCCACTCCCCTCCCTATTCCTCCCACTCCCTACTGCAAACCTGTAGGAACGGGCAGAACTCTGCCAGTTGCAGGGCTCCGCAACAGCCACAGCAAACTCCCTCAGCTTCCAAACAGCAGTAAAGCTCACCCTGCTCCCCACTGGGGTTTCTCTCTGCTGCTGCTTTGGATGATTCAGGCTTGAGAATGGCAGGGGGATGGAGGAAGAGAGAATCATCTCCTATACCCCAAAGCAGGGGACAGTTTTAATTTCATTGGAACAATATGTTGAGCTTCTTTTGTTGCTGTTTTTTTAATCCCCAAATCCCCCTACCAGCCAGCTCCTATGACAAATGGAAGGCATTGGCATCAATCAGTGTGCTAAATCATCAGGAATAAATCACCCTGCATTTCAACATGTGTCCTTCAAAGGGACAGCACATGCTCAGTTCCCTATTTCACAGATCATATTATTTGTTTGTGGAGGGTTGCTACATTTGTTGTCACAGTCATCAGTTTACCAAACAGAAAATGCAGTGCTCTTCCTCATCTCCTGCAGAATATGAGAATAATTAATTGTTTCAGGGCAGATTTTTTTACAGCTTTTTTTTTTCCAGCTGTTTTCAATGGGAAATATGTACATGTTGATGAACATGATGGACTCACAGATTCATTCACAGGCCAAGAGAAGACCTGGCTCTGGGAGGAAACAATTTCAGGGGCAGGGTTGGGGTTTTTTTTGTTGGTTTGGAGGGGTGGGATTGCTGGGTTTCTTTCTAATATTAGCTGTCTTTATAACCTTCCAATCCACATTGAGTACCTCCCTTTTTTACTTTTATGATTGAGTGATTTGGAGGTATGATCCACCTTCCTGAAGAAATGTCCCCATATATGAGGTGAGCACCACAAATGCTGTCCCAGCACCGACAGTGCTACCTGGAGGTCTGGCTGTGCACCAGTTCAGGATGTATGCTGAGTGGGTTTGTAGGAGTAGGAACACCCATCTGTTCATTTTCTGTTTGTAGTGATCTGCTGGTTACTGCCTGTATGTTGATCATAACATTGAGTAACTTGGCATTTAAGACATGGATAGAATGATAAGAGAATATGAATCCCTAAGTGAGCTCTGAAAGTCACTGGGGCAGGAAGGTTTTTTGCCAACAGGTTTCATGCAAACTTCTCAGCAAAATAAAATTAACTAAATGAAAATCATGGTACTTGAGTTCCTTTTGCCAGACTAATAAAATAAAATAAAAATTATAGCTATGCTCATTTACCAGCCCAATATTTCCAATGAAGCCAGGAATCTACCTCTGGCCTCTGTTCTGCAGAGGATTCAAGGATCTTTCCACTTCCTAGATTTCTGCTCATGCCCTCATCTTTGTGCCAGTATCAGGACCATGGGGAACCTCTGCTGAGTCATCCCAAGGCAGCAATGCAGGACAGAAAATGCACGTTGCTGTTGAGTTAGTTTTCCACCAGCTAAATGTCACAAAATCTCTCAGCCCAAGTTCTGACCAGTGAATCCATCAATGACATAATGGAAAAGTTAGATAAGGGGGTACTTAAGATGCCTCAATGAAAGAAATCGAAGTTACCTGACCTGACAGAATCAATAAAGACTCATTAATGGCAGTGAAGATTAATGAGCTATGAGAAGAGCTAGATATTCAGCCATTAATCTTTCCTAGGACCTTGCATAAATAATGAGCATTGTCACTTCTCTTCATTAGCAAATCCACCCTCTGCAATCTAAGGGAAGTTCCATGGGCAGGCTCAGCCTCATTTCCCAGCTCCTCAGCTTTGCTCTGCGGCAGCAGGAAGGCATGACTGGAGCATCCAAGAGAATACCAGTTCTCCAGATTTTCTCCAGACACCTAACTGCAAACCATTTTAACTCGTTGTTCTCCTGTCAGAAAACAAAGTTGACTTCACACAGCACATCTGGTTTCGTTACCATAGTGACCACCATGTCATTATAGGTCACAGCAAACCCAGAAATTCAATAAAAACTTTTTCCTTCTAGTTTTTTGATCACTGCAGACTTAACCCTCAACAAAAGTGCTGCAAACTCCTGCCACAAGCGTAAGTCAGGAAAGAACTGTCACCAGGTAACACTTCCTGTAGGTATGATGGGATACAGGAGACACAGTGCAAGGTGCAAGATCAGATTCTGCAGCACACTTTCAGTGTTTCTCTTCCCATGCTGCACTGGGCTGAGGAATCATTTTTCCTTCCATCAAGTGTCAGTGGAAGCTGCACACTGACAAGCAGAGGCACCAGCCCTGCTGCAGAGCAGATTACATGTGTTCCTGTGGCATCTTGCTTTGCATCCCCAGCCCCAGTCCCCTGGCAGCCAGAGGGATGATGGCACTGCTGCCACCAGCAGGACCCATGGGCCTTGCAAGGAAGGCAGAGCTGAGCACTTACACAAACCTCTCCAGCTCCAAGACCTTCAAGTGAAAATCAAACTTGTGCTCAGACCCCAAGCTATTAATAGAGATGAAGACATGCCAACACAGCAGTAACTTCCACTCTCATGTTGGTATATTTGACCTTTTCTGCATTCATAATCAATGAGAGCTGCAGAAGGTCATCATGCACAAGGCAGCACAACACTAAGGAGGTAGAACACCCAAACTATATCTCCCAGAAGTAATCCCAAAAGGCTACAATGCTTCTTTTTTGACAGACACCTTCTAATCCTTAGTAATTCACTTCTGACCTTAAGTAGTGGAAAATCGTTTCTCTCCCATGGCCACCTCACTGACTGAGCTGCTTTGGCCACACCACCCTGGTCCTACAAGGTGCCCAACCACCCAAGGCAAGGGTGGCTTCCCTGGGGTCTGTCAAGACATTCACACACAGGTCTCCAGCATAATTTATACTTCTACAGTACTTCCAGTTGCCTACTGCATATGATGAAAAATAAAAAGGGCTGGATCAGTGCTCCCAGATACACTCAGAAGAAGAAAAGGAGAACAAGCAATAACAATTTCATTCAGCCCATCAGGGGATGTAACATGTGTACATGCTACACATCCTTATCAATAAACAGAGAGGACCTGAGTATTATTTTTGCCAAGACCATATCTCTGCATATATTCAAAGGCTGAAACGGATCTTGTAAGTACTTAACACTGAATGATATCATCCGTAACACTAGATGAGAAGCTTTAAAGGCAGATTTGTACAAAAAATAATAAATCATCTGCTGAAATGGCCAGCAGCCAAAGTGACGTTACTCAAATACCATCTCCGCTGTGGCCACTGCAGCTGAATGGGGCATTCCCCAGAGGTGTGTTTGTGTTTGGGAAGAGATGCTGCTGCAGCCATACCCTAATCAGGGCTGGGCCCCCAGCCAGTGCCTGGCACCCAGCCCAGGGAGAGCGGATCCCTCTAGGGACAGCAGAGGGAGGCTGGAGCTTTGCCACGCTGCTCCAGGCGGGAGGGATAAATAGCACTGAGCTGGAATTATTCTTTCTTGAAGAGCTCATCGGGGGCATGAGGCAGAAACTGAGCTATGCATAAACTGGAAACCAAGTGGTTTAGTACTACTGGTACTCCAGGTACTTGGGCAGAAATTGACTGCAGATCACTCTATCAATTGATGTGCCTCTGACAGCTTCTACCAAGGAGGCTGGAGGAAGATGCTCTGCCATTTTATGCAAAGAAAAGGTCATGTGTGTCTACAATAGGATGGTAACTCTTAGTGAATCCCTTATACTATAAATATTTACTTTCATGCACCTCAAAATTAACATTTTGGTTTGAATTACATTAAACATGCCAAGTGAAACTTCTCATGTCTATGATTTGGGGAGAACAAATGAATACAGTTGCTTGGCTGGCAAGTATTTTCCAGTTATTCACAGAGGCCCATCATGTATATGGCAGCAGCATCACTCCTCCATTATTACAACATTTGGTTTAACCACTCTTTACTTCTTTTTCCTCATTGTCTGCATCCTATTCTACCAGTGTCCCAAAGAGGCTGGTCCTACCAACACATCTGTTTCCAACTTGGTATTTCCAACTTTGTATTATACACAGAGTATAATTCTCCCCACTCAGAAATGTGAATCCCATAGATCCTCCAGAATCTTTTAGGGATTTTTCCACTTCTTCTAATGCCTAAGCTGCCTTCCCTGTAGTTATAAACTTCCATTGCCAGAACACCACTTAACCAAAAACCTCATGTCATCTGCAGGGCCCTGTGTTTTGCAGATTTCCCCGTGACTGACTTGGTTATGTGAAGGTCAGATGTGTTCCCCAAGGTTTTATTCCACAAAATTCTTCATGCACTGAAGTCAGGCCTCAGTGCACAGACATTTCTGCATGAACTGATCTGCCTGAAGTTAGACCTCAGTGCAGAAACCCCCCATGCTGAAGTCTGGCTGGGCTGGTTTGTCTTAGGGAAGCTGCCAGGCTGAACACGATTTCAGGAGCTGGCCATCAGCTTTGAAACCTCTGTTTGAGGACAAAAGATCCCTAACACACTAATTGCAGCTGGATTCACTAAAAATTACCCAGCTAAGCATTTCTAACTTGGTCAACAGCTACAACAACAAAATGACTCTGATGAAAATTGTCGTGGTTATTAAACCCCATGATGCCTCAAAACAACCTGTGATGCTCAAACCACTTCCACTAAAGATTTTCCCATAAGAGTAAATCCTATTTTCTTTTCAGTTTTATTTCCCTGTGTGCTAGTTTTCCTTGAAAAATCAGTCTTTGTGCTAAGAAATTAAAAACTTTTGGATGACCCATTTAAGATTCTTTAGAAACTGAACAGAGCTGTGTGAGGAGGTCACCTGTTGGCTGCAAAGACCTCAGCCCCATCCTTGTACCTCAGCCCATCATCTCTGAAGCAGTGATGGACAGTGCCTTCTTCTCACTACCTGTCTAGTTCAACACTTGGAGCAGGGATTGGTTTCCAGCTCTTCCCACAACAGAGCTTTCAATCCATCTGGGTTAGAAGATGTTAGAAATGTTAGAAAGGGACCATTTTCAGTAATAAATACAGCACCAAATTACAGTATCTGCTATTTTTCTTACCAAAAAAAAAGGGTCACAAAAGCCCAGCATGAAGATCAGTGTGTTGAAAGTGCAATTAAATGTTTGGGTTTTTTTTACCAGAGCTCTCCATTTACTTTCTATGTCACACTTCTCTACCCTGGGTACAGGCAGCACCCAGATACGAGTCTAAAAATAACCTAACTCCACCAGTTCTCTTTGGAGGACACAAAGACATTCTGGCAGCTTTCAGATCCAAAATGAGCTTTTCCATGGGAAGGGAGGAAGCACAGATTTTATTTCATTTCTCTTCTCCATCTGTTTGAAGAGTGGTATGAGCAGCAAGGACATGGCTGTGTGCACACCACCTCTCACCAGCCTCCTCCTGAGACCCTGAAACTTCCCCTTCCCACCTGCCCAAGTGCTCCACAAGGTCATCACAGAGTCATCAATGGATTTGCTGAGTGCACAGGGGTTGGGTCATGCATCATCTGTGCCTAGACAATATGCACAGGACATCCCAAGATGGGTGGGCTCGAAGAGAGCAGCTGCTAGGCCAAAGGACATTGCACTTCAGCTACACTTCTGGTTGCAAAATAACTATGGGAGCTTGTGCAGAGGAGATATTTGTATACAAGTATTTCTACAAAGAACACATGCAAAAATAAATAAATAAATAAATGTAAAGGAGCACTAAATTATTAGTATAAAGCAAGAAAATGTTACGCTAGCATGGAGAACTGATAACTCTCCAAGAAAAGAGAGGATTTCCCTTTCCATGGATTGGACTGAATACTATAGGGATGCAAATTATCAATTTGACTTCTAGAGGGCTAGAAAATCATAGAATGGTTTGGGTTGGAAGGGAATTTAAAGACCATCTAGATCCAACCCCCCTGCATGGGCAGGGACATCTCCCACTAGACCAGGTTGCTCCAAGCCCCATCCAACCTGCCCTTCAACACTTCCAGGGATGGGGCAGCCACAGGTTCCCTGGGTAACCTGGGCCAGGGTCTCACCATCCTCACAGCAAAGAATTTCCTCCTTCATACATATAATGTATACATAATCCACTGCTGATGATATAAAAACTCATCAACAGTGTAAGCTTTGAGCTGCAGCTATACAAGCACCTTGGAAAAAGGGTCTCAGGAATCTGAAATAAAGGACCCAGAAGGTCTCAGATGCTCCCCACTGCCCAGGCTGCTGACAAGGCTCTGATGTGGTGGTGGTGAAACTTACCAGCAACCACACCAGTTCCCATGCAATGGGGAAAACCAGCCATAACCTCAAAGTTTACTTCAGCCCTAGAAGCAGCACTGGACACACTGCAGGAAGTTCTTTAGTGTGGGATGGTGGAAAGTGCAAAGACTACCTCTGCTTTCATCATTTTTATTCCTGCTTCTCTGTCACGCACTGGAAGAAGACACATCCCCCAAAATCATCACTATGTCATTATTTTCATCTAAGCCCATGCGCATCCATTACATGCACTGCTGGCCTTCTGGAACAGGATGGAAAAAGTCACAGTTTAAATTAAAAATCTACTGCAAAACCTTTTTGTGCACAAGCTTTGTCTGAACTGCAAAGATTTTTTTGCTTTGTTTTTGTTGTGACAACTGGTCACCCTCTGCCTTTCTGTCTCAGAGAGCTACGGGCTTCACTGCTCTTCTCACTTCACAGCAGGAGTTTTCAAGGGCTCTTCCAACACCCTTTTCCCCAGATGTTTTAAGCATCTGCATCCATCTTTTCCCAAAAATAGCACTCACTTAACACAAGATGGCACCGCTGACCATCTAAGGGGCTGAATGTGAGGCCAGGCTCACTGGACAGGTTTGAAATCTGTTTATTCACCCATTTTCTGTCTTCTGAACAACCAACTCCTGTTGCTTCTCCTCCCCATTCTTCATTGGGCTTGGCGACAGACACCATCTGTTTTTCTGCTTTCTCTTTCAGTATTCAATTGGTTAATGCAAGCTGAAATCTTCCCCAAACCTGGTGAAAGTCCTTGTTAATATGAATTAAAGGAGTCAGGACAGATTAATAAATATTACTCAGCATAGTAACACATCTCTACTCATTTGTAAGTGCAAGCAGCTTACAGGTTTGCCTCAGTAAGAGGCAGATACTGTGCCATGAATCTGAGAACCATGATGGGAAAGGAAATTCCAAGCTCTGCTAAGACTGTGAGTGAGCTGCCAGCTTGGGTTGGATGTTCAGTGCCCACCAACCCGACAGCAACCAGCCCTTTCTGATCCATCACACAAAACTCCTCTGACGGGACCATGTTTCAGTCCCTACCAATCCGGACCCCATTACTAAAGGGGAAAAAAAAAAGATTGACTTGATCTTAGTGTTTCTCTCGAGTCCCTGGGAAGCAGAAAGACTGGGGGAAGGGTGAATTCCTTGCCTATACAACAGAGAATTACATCCTTTCTCTGGAATGTTTAAGCTAATTTGGAGAATTTAACAGATATTAATGGCCTTGCTGCAGAGACCTACACACTGGTCCACAGCTTGAGATGAATTACTTGTGAATCTTGTTCTATTTCCATAGCTCTCTTCTGAAACAAAGCAAGTTTCATAGCACTTTATACTTTTGTTTTAAGTAGATTCCCCAAATCATTGCCCTTCATTGAAGTCCATGGCATTCCTTAAGATGTTTTATATCTAGACAGGACTGAAATCTATAGTCCTTCCTCAGTGATATAATCTCATGGTTTCTCATTTCTTGAGGTTACACAGCAGAACCTGCCCTGTGTGTATTTGCCAGGCTCCCATTTTCCATTGCCTTCCTCTCCTCTTAATGCTTCAAAATAGTCCTGCAGAGTTACCTGTCCCACAGAACTTCTGTGGTTTGCATTAAAAATCCCCCATGTATAACTAAACAACCTATTGGTTTTAATGGGTATAAATCTCACTATCAACTGCAGAATAACTGCACAGATTTCAGGACAGGGAATTCAGGTATCACCCAGCTTTGCTGCTACTTCGGTGCAAATGAAAAATGCGCTGGACAAGGATCCAGGTGCTCAAACCTGAAGGTCTCTCCTTCTACAGTCATACCCAGAGTCCTCAATAAGGAAGGCTCATGCACAGAATAATCTACTGATACCTAAAATACCCCCATTTGTTTGTGTATTTTAGGTATAGACTGTTGTACACACAAGTACAACCAACCATGTTCAGTCATGGAGGCTCAGCAGTCCTCAAAGGCTCACACAGATAAGTCAGTGTCCACACATAACATCAGGTCCTTGCACAGATCAAAAATCCACTTGAAATTGTACAAACAGTGGTACCATACAAAACCAATAGTCCATGTTGCTTTCAACTTTCCCTGATCATATCAACATTCCCTGCTTTATAGGACAGAGTAAATAATTCCTGAGCTGGTCCTAGGGCTGCACAGCCCAGCCTTGTACACTGAGGCACCTTGGCCACCTTTCCATACTTCAGATGCTTTGATCCCAGTGTGTAACTGAAGAAATACTTATTCTTCCTGTGCTGATGTCGCAACTCAAGAGGCTGAACTGTTCCCAGTGTGAGGGCACAGGTCTCCAGTGCCAGTCACTGAGACTGACCCTGGGACAGTGCCCACCTTGTCCTCTCTCCCTGCGCATGCCTTCAGGGTTCTACCTTGGGTTCTGCAAGGAAAATCCCAGCTCCATAAAAGTGAGCAGAGAAACAGCATGGCTTTAAGGCAGGAGCTGAGTGTGGACTAAGAAAGAAATCAAGAGCTCCAACCAAGCCTGTCTTGCTCTAATCAGGCTCCAACCCTCATCCATAAGTGTTTTGCAACAGGAGCTGGAGACCCATCCACCCAAGTAGCCATGGTGCCAGGGGGCTCCTGCTCCAGCAGTGGAGGCCAGGGCTACTGGTTGGTTTTCCAAAGCCTGCAGGATAACCAGCATTGGGCTGACAAAGGAATTGCTTTCTAGCCTCGCTGCCTCTTCCCACATACAAGAGATGCTGCAGCTCCCTGGGGATTTACATCTCTTCTGCTACTGTCAAGACACAGAAAATACAGGAGCTCTGATTACAGCCCACCCAACCTCAGCACTCAGGACTGACCATTACTCAGCATGCTTGTTTTCAATGCTTGATCTTTGTTCCCTGAAGAGAAATAATCATTCTGTTATGTAAATGTTCTCATTTTCTCCAGTAAAATTCTCCTTGCTGAGTATTTCTGCAGTTATTCTTAGCACTTCTTATACTTCCAACTTCTCTGTGTATAAATCCCTCTATTTCCTGCCTCCTTCCTATTTCACTTGTTAATCTTTATATTTTTACTAACCGATGAATTGGTTTACTAGCTGATTTATCTCTTTTTCTACACTTGTTTTGCTTTTCCACATGTTTACAGACTTCACTGGGCTTCACTCTGCAGCTTCAGTTCTGATACCTTTACATTTCTAGATGGAGGCTGAGAGAAGTCAATCTTATGCACTGGGGCTAAAACTAGTGACTGTAGCTCCTTTTCCTTGGTACAAACACAATATCATCAGAACTAAACATTATAAATTTAAAAAAAAATTTCTGCTCTCAGTAGCAAAACATTATATATAAATTTATTAAAACTGTAATTATTATTTAAAAGTTGTTTATAAGAGCATAGAATTGTTTGGGTTGGAAGGGATCTTAAAGATCCTCTAGATCCAACACTCCTACATGGGCAGGGACACCTCCCACTAGACCAGGTTGTTCAGAGCCCCATCCAACCTGCCCTTGAAATGCACAACTTAATTAAGTATCAACAGATTAACTTAATTTTCTATAACACAGTTTTGATATTTAAACAGCCTCATTAGGAAAACCTACAGTCCTAGTTTCCAAAACTTCTAATATACTGGTGATAAAGAACATAAAGCATCTACGAGCCCAGAAAGCCAATGTACTCTCTTGGACCTCTGAATAAAGTACACAATGTCAGACAACGTGCAGCTCTATCCCTAAAAAAGTCAACTGCCTTACATTTGGAGCCAATTTGATCCGTACTTCCTAAATGAACATGAATAGTCAGGAAATCATCATTGTTCTAATCATTGGTTCCACTAACAAACTGCTGGACAAACATCTCCTGTAGATGCTTCATCACTTTATGACTTCCACCAGGCTTGTCCATCTTTCTCCCAGCCTTTTAGAGGACATTTTGAACCATGTTGAACCTATGTTCTTCAGTTGCCTTCTTAGGCCTAAAGTTTGTGATACGCAACCTGCTCATGAGTTCCAGGGAATCATGCCCCTTGTGGCTACCCAATATGACCTATTTGTGTGAAAATGAAAAGTAAAGATATAAGTCTCCTGATCTATAATACCCCAAATAAACTATAGTAAAACTGGAAATTTTCTCAACTATTGTTACAATATGCTGGGGCCATGCCTGAGATGAAAACCTGCCTTATGAACATCAGTGTAATCTTACTCCTTTGAGAATAAACTGAGAATTAAAGTCAGAAGTTTTACTTGAGTGGAAAGGAAAGCTTGTGTAAGAACATGCTCAGAGTACATAGGTTCATTATTAAAACACCAGCAAACAACCTGTGAAGAAGGTAATTTGGTCTCAAATTAGGCTTAATTTCTTTTTCAATCAACATTTTCAGGATGCTTTCACCAGGACAGGAACCCAAAAGCAAGTCAAAAGCTTTTTCCTATTAAAAAAAATGGAGGTGCAACCCCAAATCACAAATTTATCCAGAATTCAACTTCTTTGATCCCATTTGGTTCAACTTTCCTACTTGCAGGAATAAGTCCTCACTCCCAGGCTCCAGTAGGAATGACCTGTTCCTTGGCAGGGTAAGCTGTTATGTTTCCATCACAATACATAAGCTCTGCTTCAAGAGGGTGAGCAGGCAAGGGGCCAAAAGCCAAATACCTCTGCTTCTCAGGCATTTCTGAGCCAAGATATTATTTTTACTTTTCAAAAGCATGAGTGGTCAAAAAGCACTGCTTGGAAATTGAAACCATCCTCCATGCACCTCTGCTTCTCTCAAATGAAGCTTGAAAAGCATTGTGGATTACGTGACTCATGCAGCACAGGGACTGTGTTTTCCCCACCAAGGACAGTCTCAGTTTATATTTCTCATTTGCACCTCAGTGTTTTTCCTGTCTTTATCACTGAAGTGAAGAGATGAGCCTGTGGATCCCTGCAAAGAGTCATAATCCGTGTCGGCAAGGATCTCACCGGAAAGTACATCTTCATCTTCATCGCCCTGGGACATCTGGTCATGATCCATCTTCCCTCCCATAGGGTCCTGTGCAACCACACTGGAAACTGTGAGGCAGTATTTGGAGTTTGTTGAACAGCCACAGTGTATCTTCCCGTGCAGCACACCGTGCCACACTTTGATTCGTCTGACAGTTATATAGCTATCCAGGGCTTGCTTTAATCTCAGTAGCAGCCTAAAGTATTTTTCAAGCTGTAGCATTTCTGTTTTATGACTGTCCAAATGCTGCAACGTTCTGTTGGTATTACTATAAAAATCCAGGGGAAAATAAACTTCAGCTGAATTAATTCCAGGCAGATTGTGAATCTCCAGGGGTTCACTCTAGTCCTAGTGCTGACTCGACCACGTTTGTCCCCTTCTGCCTGCAGCTCCTGGGTTACAGCCCAGTGCCAAGTGCTCAGGGTGATGTCTGTCTGGGTGTTACACCAGTGGGTGTCTCGCCTGAGGAGGAATACATCTTATTCTGCTTTTGAAACTCTCCAGTTAAACTTAGTTAAGTTAGTTAAAACTTACTGGGAGTTCATCATGCTCAGGAAAGGTGCCAGTTGAACCAAGTCTGCCATACACTGTTGATTGCAACAATAACCTCAAGTTCTAATTTAGACAGTAGTGGGAAAATGTTATAAAGAATTAATAGTAACTGCTGGCAAGGGTTTGTTTTAAGAACGAATTAGAAGTGGTCGATTGTGGTCATCGTGATCAATGGGACAGAATCTAGTTGGAGGTCTGTGACTAGTGGAGTCCCTCAGGGGTAGGTACTGGGACCGGTGCTGTTCAATATTTTTATCAATTTTTTCATTGATCACAAGTGTCTAGTTGGAAAATACATGCTTTGAGGGCACACAACACCACCACAGGACACCACCTTCTGAATTCTTAATAATTCCACATCTTTTGGGGAACTCTTACATTTTTCCAACAGCTAAAAGCTTGTTTTGATTTTAAATAAAAAATTATAGACAATTAATTTTCAAGGCCAACCCTTGTACTTAAAATTCACCATCATGCATGGTCATACCTTCCTTTAAGGTCACCTTTTGGAATTAGAAAGATGCTCTGCTTGGTCAGGGTTCACTAACAGAAAATACCAGTTGAAATGGACAGCACCCTGCTCAGAAAATATCAAAGCACTACTAATTTTGCTCTAAATTACCAGCAAATCTATGAAGACGCAGCCAGTTGCTTGTGTAAGAGGGAGGCCCTCCTTCCCATCACCCACTTTCCCTGGCACACCTGCCAAGGATGTGCCCTTTGGGATGAAGTTACAGAGCAGCAGCTGCCCTGTGCCATTTCTGACAGGCTGTTGTGGTCTCTGTCCTCTCACCACTCTTCCCCCTGTCCCTCCGCGCTTCCATGCAAGGCAGGAAGTTGATGTTGATACACATGATGTAAGTTTACTCGTTATGTAGACACATCTGTGAATATATTTTCTACTTTTAAGCCTCACTTAGCAGAAACAGAATTATGTTATGCA
Organism: Chaetura pelagica; assembly: GCF_000747805.2. Taxonomy (NCBI): domain Eukaryota; kingdom Metazoa; phylum Chordata; class Aves; order Apodiformes; family Apodidae; genus Chaetura; species Chaetura pelagica. Next base: position 201,812 of record NW_009952070.1, on the reverse strand, counting down.
GCAACAGAAGCAAATGCTTCAGAGGATAAGTGACTGTGACTGCTACAAGACTTGGTGTCCACCAGGTTATCAGAGATACCATCTGATAAAATCACTGCAGTTAACCTGGGCTAACACAGGAGCCGGAATGAAGGTCAATCCCTTTTTTCCCTCACCTTTTAAGCTTTGATGTAGCTTTGCAAGCAGCATGTTAACCATCTTTCATGAGAGCACAAATTGCTGGCACTGATGTCAAATCCTGACTGACCACGGGCACATCACCTGCCTTCCTGCAGCTCACAGATGCTCCACCTCAACGTACAACAGCTGTGGTCTGGGGACATGGTGCCAATCATGGCACTGAAGAAGAACTACGTGATCATGGGACTATTAGTACACAATTTATATAGCACTAAAACACGTTGTCTTTGTGCAATGCTGTGTCAGGTCTCAAAGCTGCAGACACTGCACAAGAACATAGATGCAAAAATATCTTGACAAGCAGGTGGCATCAACATTGCCAGAGCCCTTACAACAAACTTTGGACGTTCACAAGAGCCAGCAGCTGCTTTGGAAGACCTTTCAGCTGCTTTCAAAGACCTCTCAGCTGCTTTCAAAGACCTTTCAGCCTTACACGCTGCTGCTAACGAAATAATCTGAGGTCAAACCAATATTTGTGTAGAACAAATCTGTTTATCTCCACACTTAGAGATAATACACACAACTATTTATCTTCCTCCAAACCATTTTAAACACAGTATTCTTACCAATTCGAGAGCTTTGTCGCAATATTAAACAGTCACTTCCTGGAGTATCCTGCAACTTTCAGCACAGTTTGCCTCTAATTAGGGCTGAATAAATCATGACAGCTGGTCTGGTTCCTTTCCGCAGCAGCACAAGCCCGGTTCCCGTCTGCCTCAAGTCAGACTTTCTGCACATCTTGTACTGTTATTACCAAAGATGCCAAGTCCACAGACCTGCTTTGAATTTCAGTTTCTCCACTGCTGCCTTACAAAGGTTTCCACTGGAATGTCCCTCAGATTCCCAGGCTTTGATGATGTTTCAATAGCACAATGAAAGGCAGGTCCTCACCACAACAAAAGACAAAATACCCCGTTTGAATACATGGAATTCTTTGTACCCACAGAACATGTGTCATTTGGGATGGTTTTTCCACAGATTTAGATCTTTCTTGGCTTGGGTTACTGTTGCAGATCAGTGATAGTATTTGCTCTCATGTGTGGGATCACTACTTGAACCAAGCTAAAAATTGCAGACTTAGTTACACAACTGAGATATAAACTTGGTAAACTCAAAGCAGTAAACTCATGAGCAGCTACTACGACTGTTTGCCATCATTACTCACCCACACCACAGAACACACATCACATTTTCCAAAACCACTTCACTTCTTTTTTCAAGTGGGTGTGAGGTATTTGTAACACAGCTCCTATGAACACCCCTCTAGTATGAAATTAGAATTTTGAAAATACATACAGAGTAAATGCAACCAGACTTCCTGTGAAAGCAGTTGTTTCAAACTGGGTAAAGTTGTTCCATGCAAGTAGGCAAATATTTTTTTACATATGAATACTGTATAGAAAGCGTAGGTACACACACACATCCCTTCACACGAGTTCTTTTAGCCCACCCATGCAGAAATTATTCTGATGACAAAGTCATAGATTGGGAGAAGTTTTCTCTAAAATTATTACAGTCAATGGGAACAGCCACATTCAACAAAAGCATCATAATTTTCTTTCAGATCTCCTAGACTTCATAAGAAGATCTACCACCTATCAAAACTCCCTTTATGGAGCTCCCTCTGAAGATCTTCTCCACCCAAAATCTCCTCACCCACTCCACACCTCCAGCAGGGAGCCCAGCTCCTGTGTCAGTCTGTGCCTTAGGAAGAAGGAAGTCCCCTGCATGGCTGGGGTGGCTTCCCTGGATTTTCATCAAAGTTCTGTGAGCTAGACCCTTCCTTAACAGTATGACTGTCAGTCTCCTGCGGAAGGACACGCTGGCCCAGGGGACTTCTCACAGCAAGGCTAAAAAAATCTTACCAAAGAGTGGGAATGAAGTGTACAGATCGAAACGGAAAGTACCACTAGAAGACACACCTCCTGGGTTCACCCTTGCTTCAGGGAGCAGGATAGTGTAGCTAGGGATCTAACAAGTGTGGTGTAAAGCATGGCACAGGCACAACTGGTACTGCAAACATTCTGGAGTGAGAGATTAGCATCTACTTCTTCCACTCAGGCTGTCCAAGGGCTTTTCACCCACTCTGTGCTCCAGCTCCAGGTCCATTACCCAGAGAAGACTTCTACTACCTAGCAGACCATCCCTCCATAAGGCAACATCAGCAGACTCCCTGAACAAGCTGAACAGAGTCCCTGGGTATCACAACCCAGCGGCCAGCAGTTAGGACAGTGAGCAGAACTGTGGCCCAGCCAAGGGCATGGGACCACCTGCACACTGAGCAGGTCGACAGGCATCAAGCCCTTGGTCTACCTGGGGAGCCCCCAGGTGACATCCAGAGGGTCCACTACATGGCTGCCAAAAACAGATGGTTCAGCACCAAGACGTGAGCAGCGGTAGAAACTAATCTACAGAGACAGAGCAGTATACAAGAACTGGAATGAGAACCACCAGTGGCTGCAAGAGAAGAAGGGGTTGGACTATTTACCAATGTCAACTTGCATAAATATCTACGTATGTTTGATTGCTCAACCTGCTGCGTGTAGGGCTCATGTTTGAAACACCAGCTTGCACATTCCACAAAGGGTTTTGGGGTTTTTTTTCTGCCTTCTAGGCTGTCAGAAAGGATTTGGATGAGGTCAGTCTCTGAACACAGAACATTAAGTCTTAACTCAAGGAAGGACACAAAAACTACATCTTCTACTGTACAGCACGTTGCCATATTGTGCTGATCAGTCTCATTTGTTTTATTACTAACAATTACCAGCTACAGCCAGGGAGACCTGGGGAACTAGTTTTCTGACACAGTCATTAGTCACAGTTCAATAGACATTGTGATATAGTAGGACTTGGGGTCCTGTAAAGTAAAGGGCGGTTATCAAACAGTTGAAAAACCATAGACTAAGCACAAGCAGCACTGTGGCTGCCAAAGGGGGAAGAAACCTCATGAAATCTGGAATGTGTTTCTACTTACTGTCCATCCTAGTAAAATAAAATGATCTCTCATTTGAGCATATGGTTCTGCTTAGACAAGAAACTGTATATATTGGTCTAAATCCAGAATAGCCTTTCTGACATATTACTCTGTATTAGAAAATCACTACAACCTGCATGCTCTGTAGCAATTCCTAATGCTAAGTGCAACAAATCTACAATGATCCTCCTCCTCCCCCTCTCCTCCCTAACTTTCTGTCCTGGACTCATTTCTTTCTTCTTTTCTGAACTTTATACCATTTTCTATATTGTTAGTCACAAATGTCTTGCCCCTTTCTTTTTTTTTCATGTTGCTTGCATCTTGCCAAGCACCTCTTCAAAAAGAGATTAGGACTTTTCCCCAGGAAAAAAAAATTCAGTGGGATCCTGGGGTTCCCACTTGGTTTGGTAACCTACCAGCTTCAGCTTTCAAAGGGCAAATGCCCACTGAACAATCTGCACACACACATTGCACAGCATTTGTGCATTCTAACAGACTGTTTAGCTTTTACTCAGGCACAGTCAGAGGGACAGAGGAACCTCCAAACCTTTGGGGCTGCTCAGATGACAGTGAAGATGGAGCCCTGGGTCCCCAGTGATCCTCTTCTGCTCCCAAAAGAAGGCAATGGTGGCTGGAGAATTCCCAGTTCAGGCTCACAGTCATGCAGCTGCCTGGATGGGAGTGAAAAGCCTGTTGCACAGCAACATCCACGTCCTCCTGGGAGTTCCCATCAAGTGTCAAGACACAGAAAAAGAAGTAAATTTATCTGAGAAAGAAGGAGGCTTTGCAGATCTTGGTCAATGAATGGGACCTCTCTGAAGAGAAGTGGGTTGACGTTTTTCTAACTGCATTTTCCAGTTGAGAAAGTATTTTAGACATGATCCAAAGTTTCCAGGGGAACATGCCGATTTTCAGAAAGTGGCATTAGAAAGAAATATTGAACTAAAACATTTCAGTGAAATCAAAACATTTGAATGGGGAAAGTTCACTCCATAAGAATGGATATGGATGGGAAAGGAGATTGTGCCAGAAAACCATTCAGCCAACTGGGCCTGGGTTGGATCCAGATATATCAAAGCTGGATTCATTACTGCCAGGCTCTTCTTCAGCCTACAGACCCACACAGCCATGGTGAGGACAGAGCAGTTCCAAGGCACCTGAGTAGAAGATGAAATGAGAGCCTGATCCCCCAGGGTGCCTGAGGTGTATCACAGAATCATGGAACAGTTTGGGTTGGAAGGAACCTTAAAGATCATCAAGTTACAACCCCCCTGCATGGGCAGGGACACCTCCCACTAGACCAGGTTGCTCACAGTCTCATTCAGCCTGCTCTTGAACACTTCCAGGGATGGGGCAGCCATAACTTCCCTGGGCAGCATGTTCCAGTGTCTCATCACCCTCAGAGGAATTAATTTATTCCTAATGTCTAACCTTATGTCCTCTTTTCCAGAAAGTTCCTCCCTAGCTTCCCTGTAGCCCCTTCAGGTACTGGAAGGTGCTTCTCAGAGCCTTTTCTTCTCCAGGCTGCACAACCCCAACTCTCTTAGCAGCACTTATCTGTGCAGCACAACCACTGCCTTACTGGGATGAGCTTGGAGAGAACTGGGACCAACATGGCACAAAGCAGAGCAGAGAGCTGTACACTAATCAGTATGATGTGAAAACCTCACCTACAGCAAAGTGATGAAGAACCCACAGAGAAGATGTCAGCAGCCAGGGGCTACAGCAGCACAGCCCACCACTCTGCTAGTGAGTTCCTGCTTCCATTAGTGGAGACTGGAGAAGAGAGCCTTGCATTGAAAAGCAGCTTCTTAGCCAGGTGAGTTAACACACACACTAAGCAACAGGCAAACAAAACTGTACAGAGAAAAAGACTAAAATATTTTTTATTTATTATTTTTTTAAACACAGTTCTTCCAGCAAAGCCTTGAAGAAAACAGCAAAGACCCTCCCATTGCTCATAAGGAAATGATTCCTTCAGGACTATGTTAATCTCTGTGGACTATAAAGTTATTTCCTGACATTCAACCTAGCTGCTAGTTCCTATTTAATTTCCCACCCATCAATTCCAGCCAGGTTGTCTAAAGAAATGAACAATATCATCCTCACCAGAAAGCTGTCCATTTCCAGACACAGAGAACAGAGAAGGGGTGACCTGCTTCAACAAAGAAGATACCTTCATGCCATGAAGCCAGCATCCCTTCTGAACACTAGAGAACTCAGTCTGTGCAGATTCTTTCTGCATATAAAAGGCCCCTGTGGACCTTAGCCAAGATAAGGATTGGTGCCAGGGGTGAGGAAACCTCACTTACTTGTATAATCATTCTAGAGCAGCTTCAATTACTTGACAAGGCTTACACAAGGGCCGAGGTTAGAACAAGTAGTTTCATAACCTCTTGAATGGGATGAAAAAAAATGTATATTATGTAAAGAAGACACTTTCATCTAACTAGTGCTGAAATAGAAACCTTCTTACAGGGAGAACTGCCCCTCAGCTGCAGTGATGCACCCAGCTGGGATCAGGTATCTGCATCACCTCAGCTTCTGACTGAGAGGTCAGAACCTTTCTACCTCTGGGCTAAGCATCTCTCTAAGGAATTGGAGAAGTATGGATATGGACAGTCCAATGACAATAAGGCTGATAAAACAGTGTAATTGCAGACATAAATATAGGGACATAAAAAATTATTGTCATACATTAAGACAACCAAAATCCTTCAGAGGAGTAGGCTACATTTCACATGAGGGGCAGGAAGAGTTTCCTTAGGAGAAGCCCTCCCCCCCTGCCAAAGACACGCACACAAAAAAAATCCACCCACAAACTTGACCCATGACCTCAAAACAGCTTTTCTCTGGCACCTGTGTGCTCAAACCAACAAGAGACCATTCCATTCTACTTATCAAAAGGTCTTTCTAGAAATGTTGGGATACAGATCTGTGTGGACAGTGAAGAGAGGCAGAGAAAAGATAAGGTGACTTGCCTGGCAGCAGGTCAACAATAGAGCCAGAAAAAAGTCTTGTCTGCAACATACTCACCCATTCCTCACTGCTCATGAGACTCAGATCACCAGTAACCCCAAATAAAACCCCAGCTGACCTGCACAGTACTGAGCCTGTAAGGCTGGCTTTGCATCTGTAACTTAAATTAATTTTGTCTTTCTACTTCCTAGGCAAACCCTACTATAAAGATGAAGACAATATGCAAACTATGGGTGGAGTAAGTATGTAGCCAAATTAGCACAAATTCTTTCAGTATGAGACAAAAAACATATGTGAGAGCATAATGCGTGGATTGGAAGCACAGAGGTCTTCATTTCTATGCCAAAATGCTAGAAAGTAAATTTTTACCATATTTTAGAATTTCCTGTTACATAACAAGAAACTTAAGCTGTGTGGGAAGCTCCAGGATGCCACCCCAACCAGCAGGCACCTCAGTCCTTATCCCTTGGCTTTATGCAAAAGGAAGACAAATACCAAGAAACAAGATTTAAAAGCAAGAAGATCCTGAATCACTGAAAATCACTAGGCCTGATCCTACAAATCAGGGTCTGATGTGGCATCCCTCATCTGCAGCAACCAGAGACAATGAAGAGCAGGAGAATGGTTAATTCACAGATCTGGAAAAGAAACACTGATGCAAGAGCATCAAGAGAAATTCAGTCTAGAGTTCCAGTGTAGTTCAGACACTACTGAAAGCCCTGGCCAGTCAAAGTCTTACTACTCACCAAAATGCATCAAACCTACATTTAATATATGATTATTTCTTTTTTAATTAATCAATGTGTCTGGCATAAAAAAATAAATATTAAAATAATTTTAAAATAACCCACAAAAAAAAAAAAACAGCCCACAAACCACAAGTTACTCTTGTTTGAAGCAAATTTTAAAAAATATAAATAAATAAAAAACAGGAGAAAAATCACTTTGAAATTAATTCATATTCAAAATTTCTACATTATTTTTCTTTTAGCAAAATGCTACTCTTTCCATTCACGTGGCTGAAAAATATAAGCACAAAATGCTATCTGCTAACCAGCTATCTACCCAGCAAGAACTGTTCACTGAAATTATCTTTGAGCACCAAAAGCAGTTCAGAATCTCTTCACTGTTCCAAACATAGAAAAGAGGTAAAAATGCAATTAAAATAATAATCTGTCAGCTGAATTATTCCTATTTTATTAACAAGAATACTGCAGTGTACTAAGCTCTGAACTGATCTCAGAGTGATGCTGCATAGCCAGCCTAAACAATACGACTGAAATTGTGTTCATTCCCTTTTGCCATTGCCCTCCCTCCCAGCTGGGCTCTGGGCACTGCAGCAGGAGGAGAAAGAGACCCAGAGCTCTGGCTTACACAGCTCTTCTTTGGGAAACTTTCACAAGTGCATAAATCAGAGAGCACTTACAGCTGAGCAAATAAGCAAGAGTCAAAGGGGGATCCAAAAACATTAACTTCTGTAACCTGCAAAGACAAGCTCCAGCACTTTGCACATGAGAGCATCATGACTGCTGACCATGTGTCTCAGCAACCACCACAGAGCAGAAAACTAGAAAAGAAAGAGACTTCATAAATATGCATAGTGTTAACTCATTTGATTTGTATTATTCCTGCTAATTCCATAGTATTTTCACCTCTCCAGTGCCTGTTTTTCAATCAAGTCTCTCCCAGCCAAAGGAACCATTTCCTTATCCATCCCAGTGATTGCAGAAATAGCATTTACATCTTTGCCCATCCTCACAACCTGCACCAAGTTGGGACATCTCACTCATAGCATGGTCAGTTCTTTGCCTTTCAGACTGTTTCCTTCTGAGTTTAGCAAGGTGCCCTGTGGGCTGCACAGCAGCAGCTGAGCTAAACCTGCATCCTTCAACCCTCCAGGGCAGCCTCTCTCAAGCTATATGAGGAGTTACTGCAGGTGAAATTTGGTTTCTGTTTTTCTAAGACCACCACTTCAGCTGATGGGAAAGTCTGGGTGCTGTTAGATGTGCAATAAGCCTTCCAGACTTGACTCTAGCAGCGATTTCATGCTAGTTTTTTTTTACTGCTCTTGAAGCTGTCCAACAGTTCCTTTTGGATAGAGATAATGAAGCACAATCTAGGCAATTTTTTACCCTCAATACAAGCTTTCAAAGATCATGACAGATTTCTGTGGGGTGGGTTGTGAGAATGAATTACTTCTACAAAAGTTAAAAGCTTAATTTAAAAAAAAAATTAAACTCTTACCCTGTCCCCTCAGAAGCAATTCCACCAGGTGCAATCACCTCTCTCCCAGCTGCCTGTACCTGCTGCTGAGGACCAGGGCACTGCTCCACGGGCAGATGGTGGAAGTGCTGCCCCACCACCCACCAAACAAGCTTTAACTCAAGCAGCAGCACCAAGGAATGGCCAAAGCAAAACCTCCCACAAAGAGACAGAAACTCTGCACCACCCTGCTGTGCCTGCAATGCAAAAGTCCAGGCTGACCAAAGAAGGAGTCAAGAGGGTGAATGAGTCAAAGCAGTTGGCCAAGCAAAGATCATATGCATTTCCCAGCTGGATATGCCCTTGGAGTTGAGTAGTATCACACAGGCACTGGCAGAGAACCTACTGAATACCCATGAGAAGAAAGCTACACATTGAAAAAAAAAAAGTTGTGCTTCATTTCACCTTTCCATTTAAACTTGTTTGAAAGAGCCTCTGAAGTAGAAACGACATAACTGTAACACTTCCTACACATTTGGACATTCATGGTACGTACCAATCCCACTAAATTCCCACCAATTTTTACACCACTTGAACATGGCAAGCAAGAGGTAGCAAAAACAGCTCTCCCAGAGAGCCAGCTGGGCTCTGTAAGACAAGAGTGGGAATGAGATGACACACAACTATTTTAAACAGTAATTTATTCTCATCTTTTTTTTTACAGACTCAAACAACTTTGTTTCCTCTTCCCTACCAGCAGCCTCCTCCTGCTCTAACTGCACTAACAACAGGACCTCTCACACTCAGTGACATGGACAGAGGACCAACTGTTCTCAACTTAGATATAGTTTTGAAGCTTGTTGATCTAGATAAAACTTTGCATGCCTCAAGTTAGTTTTTTTCCAACTATTACTCTGATTAAATCTATTACCTTCATTTATTTATGCATTCTCTTTATTCATGTTTATCAACAGGTCTTGAGGATCCCAGGGGAAAGAAACACAGAACATTCTTCCTTATTTCTGCTAACACAGGGTCAGAGACACTATTGAAATATTCACATGTTTTTCTGTTTGAATGTCACCTTAAGAGTCTCAAACACAAGCTCAGTACTGAAACAGCTGGTTTGCAAGTACTGTAGAAGACATCAACGATGTGGTCATTCAGTGTCTGTCATTGGGATTTTTGAACCCAGCAACTTTTCCATTGTGCCCTTTGCAAGGCTGATTTTGCAAAGCCTAGTTTAGGGTCAAAACCAGAACTGTTTGTATATATAAATCATGTGACAAATTGAAGCCCAGAACTAACAGTTAAACTCCTTTACAGGATTTCACACTTGAAGGCCTCTCTGCCTTTGTGATTTCTTTCTTCCCACATGACAGCCAAGAGACAATCCATGCCATGGAATTTCTATCTGCTTGCTATATATCCAGCTTCATTAATAGATTTTTGTATGGCAAGAAATCTACTGTTTGCTGAGAGCCAAGAATACAATATCTATTCAATTCCCTTTATGTGCTAAAGGAGTCATTAATTATACTGCTGTTGTATCTGTTCAGCACAAGCTAGTTTTTACAAACTATGCTTCCTCAAATGCAAGTATCACCTCATACATCAGAGCAACCAGCAGCACTCCCAACACATCTCTAGCCACAGGAGCACTTCCTATGCTGGAGCCACTTGCTTATCATAACATCTTGTTTTCTCTTCTTACACAGTTTCTACAGCATTTTTCAAAAAATTTTCCTTTTTTTTAAAAATCCCCAGTCACAGGGTTTCTCCACCTTTCATAAAAAGATCAGAAAATCTGTACCAACAAAACTGCATGGAACTTAAAATGAAGAAGCCTGTGAACTCTCATGATTAAATTCATTCATTTGCTTCATCTTAAGGAGACACTGAAGTTTTCTTTCTTATCCCAGTCAAATTCTTAAAATATTTTGAAGAAACGGGGTCTGTGAACTCAGCTAAAAGCTGGTATAAAACCTTTGTCATAAAATAGCCTAGGTGTCCCAAAGGAGAGAAGCAAACACTTTCCATGTTCCAAGATGTTCAAGATCCTGGTTGGCCACAAAGAGTGAGCAGACAGAAAGCCTGTAGTTCAGTGGCGAAGAATGTGTTTCTCAGCCACAGGAAGCCCAGCCAGGACACATCGGTCCTTATTTAAATCATCTCCCTCCAAATTATTTCTAACCAAAGGATTAAAAAAAACAGTCAATGAATCCACACACAAAAATAATGTTTAAATCAACTGTGGTCCAAACAAAGGAACCGACTGACACAGAGAAAGGAAAAGCTGGCCAAAACCACAGCTTCAAGACTGTACTGAACTTTCTTGAGGGTTCACAGGGATCTGAGTAATACCTCCCAGCAGTGCTGTCCTGAGTCACAAGCCTCCTGCCCAGCTACCTTTGCAGCAGACACTGACGCAAAGCCCAGCACAGATTCCTCCACCAAGATGGGTAATGTTTGTTGCACCAGATGCTGCTTCAAACACCCTGTGCCCGGGAGTTCATTGTGGTTCATTATAGGAACCCACAACACAGTCACTGTGCAACAAAATGCAAAGTGAGATTGCAAAGTCTTTCACTGTCTCTTTGTGGGACTGGTACAACATCTAACTGTGGCTTCATTTCTCTAGAAAATGGGATTAACCTGAGACTACTTCTGCTCCTCAAAGCCCAGGAAAATGTGTTTAGCTCTGCTAGTAGACTGATGTTAGACTGCTAGATAGTAACTGATGGTGAATTTATTCCAGATTTACCACCACGTTCCAAAGGGTGCAAAGAAAACCCACAACAAAACCAGGATCTGTTTCCATCACCATTCATTTACCTGTAATGATATTTGCCCAGGCATTATTTCTCCTATGATTTAAAGCAGGCTTGAGCTCAGAATCATTTTTCTGCTCCCTTCTAGACTAAAAGCCATAATGACAGTATTTAAATGATGCCATTTAAAAGCCTGGAAAATCAAGAACATGTTTCTGAGTAAAATGAAGGATGTCCCTTCTTGCTACTGTCTAACTACAAGAAGCAAGACAATGTGCCAAATACCAGCATACGCAACATAAACCACTACAGCTTTCAGCACCTGAGTAGACAGATGACAACCACCATTCCCTAATTTTAACTCATTTTTCAAGGGTAATTTTCTCTGTCATTTATCAACATCTCTTGCACCTGAGGATACCAACCTGGAACTTCCCTGAGCAGTAACTGTGCAGCTGAGAGCGTGAGCTTGGCCAAAGCTCCAGCTAAAGAACAAAGCTGATGGGTGAAGATGAATAAACACTGGCACATCTGATCCTTTCTGTCTCATGAAAGGATGGGAAATTTTAAAACTTCCAGGGAGACCTGGAAGGCCTCACGTGTTCTCCTACTCAGCAAAACCATCCCAGTCCAAGAGAACTCCAACTTAAAGCTGGGCTACCTGCTACCTACATACCCCATCTTTCCTTGAAACAAACAAAACCTTTACGGAGAGAACTTAAAAGATAAATATCCTATCATGTAGATACCATACTATATGCATTATATTACCCCGTATCTCAATGAACATTACCATATAGTTATAGCACACAGGATTTAATCATACACATTACCTTGTAGTAGTTAAATTTTATTATATATCGATATAATTACTAGTAATAACAATAGCCATAACAGGTAATCAAACACAGGCACTTTACAATTCCCTGTAAGAGTTGCACCACTTAAAGGTACAGCATTAAATGGAACTAAATCCCTGGGGGTGGCATCTGGGGTTTTTTGTTTGAGCAAAAAGTCAGTATCCCTGAAACAGTCCCTCAGGTTCACCTAATGTCCTTATTCACCAGAGCACTTTTTAGCTTAATGGCCTGAACTGCTTGCTCTCCATTTTGCCCTTCAAATCCTCCATTTGTAAAGTAGCTTTGCTCTTATAAATCCCTCTGACAACCCCATACCCCACTACTCCCCGTACGCTTTAGAGTTCTATTTTCACTCATAGTTAACTTTAACAACTTATCACTCATCCACATCGGTTTTAAAGTTTTATGTTTAGTTTTATGTAAAGATATATTCACTTCCCCCGAGCCAACTCCAGCACCTCTTTAAAGTTTGGCCAATTTTCCTTCATAGCCCATTTTCTAATAAACAGTGCCAGTCTATTTCACTTAATATGTTCCTCATTTTATCTGACTGGAACCTTTTGAAGCTTAGTTCACCTGGTTTTATATCAAACCTCCTACCATAGCTGAAACCTGAAACACGAGTCCTTCCCTACCTTACATAGGTTACACACCATCCTTCCAATGAATGCAAAAAATATCCTCTGTATCTTTCCTCTTGCTTCCAAGATCACAGTCCTAGCAAATCTTGACATACAAAATAAAGGTAATAAGCAACATACTAAGAAGTTATACAGAAATGCAATTCAAACTGTGTAAAGATGACAACCTCATCAAGCCACCACTTTGTAGTCTTATAATCTACCACCTCTAGGCAAAATCTTATCCCATAAAAAAACTGTCCTTGCAACATATTCTCTAAATGCCACAGCAACTTCACTTAAAACAATGACATTCACAGACAGCAACATGCCACCAGCAGTGAATTCTGCTTTTATTTCCACCACTATCTTTTCTACAAGGTTTAGGCAAGATATGTTGAGCACCAGTTCTCTCCTGGACCACAGCCCTGGCGTGCCCTTCTGTCCCACCCCCTGTGCTGCAGAGAGAAGTCACAGAACTCCAGACTGGTTTAGGTTAGAAGAGACCTTAAAAACCATCTAGTTTCAACCTCCCTGCATGGGCAGGAACACTCCCCACTACACCACATTGCTCAGAGCTGCATCCAACCTCATCTTAAACGCTTCCAGGGATGGTGTAGCCACAACTTCCCTGGGCAACCTGTGCCAGTGTCTCACCACCCTCAGACTGAATAATTTCTTCCTAATATCTAACCTAAACTTCCCCTGTTTCAGATTGAAACTGTTCACCCTCATGCTATCCCTTCCTGCCCTTGTAAAAAGTCCCTGCCCAGCTTTCCTGTAGCCCCTTCAGGCACTGGAAGTTGATGGGGCACAGAAGAACAGAGTAGCTGAGGTGTGAGGACCACAGCCCCATGAGCATGGCACATCTCAGCAGAGGATGTCAGATGTTTATGCAGGGGAGTCACTGGGCTGCACATGAGCAGGTGGGTTTTCTGGTGCACCTAGCCGGGATACTGAAGTCTGATTTCTTCAGTAGGGAAAAGAGCTTGTCTCAGGAAAGCACACAAAGGGAATTTCAAAGATGTCTCAGTTTTCCTTCCTCTGGGCAGGAGAGGGAGATAAAACCTACTTTGCAAGAGGAGCAGCAAGAATGGGGGCTCTGCATCATCTGCGACAGATACAAAGAACCGTGGGGTTATTTATTGTGCTTTGGGTTCAGTTGTGCTTCACTTCTGAGATGTGTATGAGCTCACACACTCTGCTGTCAGCAGGAAAGATCTTTCTGCTTATGCAAAACATTCTTTCTCCTTGGCATAACAATCTGCAAGGGAGACAGGGTGGAGAGAGCAGCAAGGAAATGAGGTATCAGCTTTTCACAAGACTCCAGTACCAACCTTGCCTCGAATAATGCACTTAAACACACATAGTGCAAAATCCTGCAGTATGAGCAAAGCTTTAATGCACACGTTTGACCTGAAATCCAGCAGTTCAACCAAACATCTCATTCTTTTTATCCTGTATACACGACTGCTCTGGTGGGTTGAGATCTTCACTTTCCACTGTCACCATGGCTGCAAGCTCTCTCCCTGTGGGCACCCATCTGCTCCAAAAGGGTGACACTGCTGCCCAGGGGGACCATGAATGGCTTCTCCAGTGGCCGTGCCCATGCCAGCAGACTGGCTGGCATTGACTCCTCCTGATTATTGCACCTAAGGGATCCACTCACTGCCAAAACACTTTCATAATAGGACTGAACACACAAACCAGCTCAGTATCTAAGCAGCCAGAAGACTTTAGTAAATAAATTGTCTAGACTTACCAACCAAGAGTTCTCCAACTTGTAAAATGAAATCACTGGTAAGGTTGGGACTTGGGAATAAAAAACATCAAATCCTGCAGTGCCTGCTTTTAAGACCAGCATGCTCTGGATCTATCTGTAATAAGGGGGAAAGGTTTGCTCCCATACGAAGACATGGGATCCAGCTCTCCTGTCCATAGTGGCACTAGTGCAGGTGTGACCCTGCCTGGGCCTGTAACCAGTAACACAAGACTGGAAAGGGGGGTGACAGCTTGGAGTGGGGGGCAATGGAGGGGGCTGTGGAGTGACAGGTTGATGGTACAAGCCAGCTCACTGTTCCCTGACCACATGCCCTGAGCACATGCTTCAGTTCCACAGCCTCACAAATGTCCAACTGAGCAGTCTAATCCAGGTGAAGATTTGCATCATCTTTTTTGCATACTTGCCCAAAAAAACTTGAGGACCATTAACATGTGACTCAAAGATAGTTAGAGAATATTAGATGATCACTTAATCATTCCAAATGAGCAGGTGGGACTGTTGTAACAGCACCATTGACCAGGGCATACAGGAATTCTCTTCCCCTCCACTATGAAAATTTTCCTCTTTTTTTTTTTTTTTTGTTTTTCATATAAAATTATCTCCTGGAAAGATCACATCAGTGTTAAGTCAGTGTCAACATAATCTGCCTGCTAAACCCAGCCCACGGAAGAGAACAGGAACATGAGCTATCCCAGCTTCAAACCCAGAGAAGAGCAGCTACAATGCTATTAGAAGCTCATATTTCTGTATAAAAGTTTTGACATATCAGTTTTTCTTTTACCAAAGCTTGATGAGCAATTAGAATAGGTTGACCTGTACAAAGCAGAAGTTCATCACTTGTCTCTTTACATGCAATTAAATCCCAACACGACATTAAAAGGAGCTCAGTCATACAACTATTGCTATCAGATCTATAATCTGTAATGCAATGGACAGAATGGATTATTTATAAAGAGTTATAATGATAGCTCACTTAGAATGACCACATTCCATGTCAGCCTGAAACCCTGGCCAAGGATTGCTCTTTTATAGCACCATGGAGAATCAGAGAGGGAATGCACAGCTCCTTAAGAGGATCCAGAAATGATCAGGCATGTGTCAAAATCACTAATCCTTCAGTGGTCTCCCAGTGCACCTGCTTTCTCAGCACGTGTTGAGGCTGAACTGCACTTCACCAGCTCTTCTCAGGGACCTGGAGAAGGAAGACCCTACTTAAAGTCAGCAACCAGCATTTCCAGTAAAAGCCAGCATTGTCTTGGATGCAGGTCAAGTGGAGAAAGAAAGATGCAGGGCATGGGGTAGGGGGAACAGGCTACCAGGGAACAGGCAAGAAAAGGAGAAGAGCTGAATCATAACATGTTGATGAAAACTTTAGAAAAACACAAAATCGGATGGAGATTTTGGGGGAAAAAAACCCAAAACTCCCAAATGTGTAATTTATAATACCTGGCCATGATATTTTTACAAACAGTCATCTCACCAAGACTGGGATTCTCCATTCCCTAATTTTCTGATTGATTTTCCATCAGTGAAAAGAAAATGTTTTCAAGGACTGATTTGCCTCAGGAGTTTTCTGTACTAAATCTGATTGATTCTCATTTCTCCCTTCCACCTACAAGTGTGGGCAAAGGGGACTAGACAAGATGTAGACATCTGATATTTGGGAAAATAAATCCTATTTTTAGTATCTGCTTTACAATATCAATAATATTTAAGACATGTGAACCCTATTGAGAGGCACTTTAAAAGGAACCAAGCCCTCAGTCAGCAAATGTACCTGCACACCTTGAAGCCAATGCCATTTAATGTTCCAGTTTGGAGCAGTAAATATTTGTGTATCATTTTCTTCTGGAAAACATTTAAAGGCTTCAAGAAAAGTCAGCAAAATGCTGTATTTACTCCCCTAACAACTTCTGAGACAGCAAGACACTTAAATTGACAACATGGAGAGGAGAACACTGGGTCACTGTCCCCTCTGCCTTCAGACATGAGTGCTCTAATTGCCAGTAATACAAACTGAAAAAGGAATTTTCTGGTTTTCCACTGTGGAAAACCTTCCCCTAGGCAATATAAAAGCCCAAAATGGATTTGGGAATGGAAAAAGCAACCTTAGCCCTAAAATTATAGTTTGTGAAGGAAGCAAATAAAAATCTTATGGTAAGTTTCTGTAAGATAAACCCTACCCATGCTTAAAATACACAGAGAGAAAAGGACCTCAGCCCACTGTTTGTGTGATAACCAAGGGAGTCATTCCAGTCTGGTAGATAAGGTTTCTCTAAAATAGCCTTTAAAAGATGGCTGTGACACACACTTTGCATGTCCCACAGCCTTGAACAGCTCAGCACCCACTGCAGTCATCTTCTGGGTGAGCCTGGGCAGGGCTCCCAGCCCAAGGAGAGGTGTGATGTCCATTAGAAGCCACTCAGCTTTCTGACACAATAGGATTTGGCACTGATGTGTGAGGATATGCTGTAAAATCCTGCATGAATCACATTATGATGCAAAGAGGGACTCATTAAATTAGGAATAGGATCTCTCACAGGAGCCAATAAGCATCAGGCAGAGCTGTGGAAAGAGTTCATTACATTAGAATATAAAAAGGTGGGCTGTGACATTGCAATTTGTTAGAAAAGCCAGAAGGCATCACATGAAAAGGGCCTATCATCAGGTTACAATGTGCAGAAAAAGCCAATATAAATTGTGTTATGATTTTAATAGGGTAGTCATTGAGTTACAACATGTAATTGAAGCCAGTAGGTCTTACATAAGGCTGTGAAGCAGGATTTGTTATCTTCCTTACGACATGACCAACCATGAGATGATAGGAAATGGGGCTTCTTGACACCGAAGCAGAAGAGGATCTTTCATGCTTATGTTGTGTCACACAATAGAAGCCAACAGAAAATTGAATTACAATGTGTGGAAAGGGACACTTCCTAACCATATGCAATAGCTACAAAATAAAAATTCCTCCTAAACGGGGCAGGATGGATGTAAAATTAGCAGCACTACAAAATCAAGCCTAGTAGTACAATAAGGAGGGGGATTCACTTGGGCTGTTTGCTTGTCTGAAGCCAACATGCACAACAGAGTGAGGCAGTGTTCAAGCCACACTGATGTTTATTTTGAGGACAATACTATAGGAGCTTCTGAAGATATTGTTTTGTAAAAACAAAGCGTATTTTCCAGAACAAATGGAGAAGAAACACTACATTACCCAGCAGAGGAAATCCTAGTGCAGGCGTAAATGCTGGTAGACCCATTATTTTATCAGTGATACTCCAAATGCATCTGATGATATTTGCTAATCTGACAGTGCTCCCTGTCCTCACACCTACACCATCCCTGGGAACCTGGGGCAGGGAGCAGATAGGTGCCAGACGTGCTCCTTGACATGCCATCCATTAGAGACACAACTTGTACTCCCCTTTACTGGCTCAGATTCATCCATTAGAGACACAACTTGTACTCCCCTTTTACTGGCTCAGATTCCACAGTCTTTGCAAGCACTTGCACTGCTGAAGACTCATGGATTACCTCTCACCCTGACATCTAGTTTTAGTGACCCTGATGGTAAGGAGTAAGAGCAGTAGGTTGGGTAGAAACTTGTGACATTTTGTTGACAAATAATTCTAATGTTGCAGACAGCAACACAGCAGTGAGAAGCAGGCTGGGATGGTCACACTGTGGCCATCCCATCATAATATAAGCTGGTACAGACCTACAATGTTTTCCCCTCCACTCTTCCCAACCTTGACCTCAAGCCTGTCAGCATCACCAGTGGTCAACATCTGCTCTCTCAGCAAAGGTCTAACTCCATTCGGAGTTTCTTCCCCCTGAAAATTTTCTTTCCTGTGGATCCATTTGTAGTCTTAAATGTGGACCAGGCATGAACCCACAAAACTGGCAGGGACCAAGCCTACACCCGAAAGTATCACCTAACCTCTAGGAGAGTCCTAGAGGAGCATGTAAACTGCCAAGCAAATTCCTAAGTGATGTGGATTGCTAACTGGCATGAGGAGTGAAGCTGTCACACAGAAAACTGAAAGTCTAGGAACAGATTTTGGAAAGAGGAACAGGTCTCTCCCCAGCACAGTGCAGGGGGGTCTGGCAACGCAGTAGCTGGTTTCTCTTCTCTTCTCCCTTCTCCAAAGGTCCTGTATTTGTTCCCCAGCTTGCAAGCCCTGATAGCTGAGGCTCCACCACACCCAGGAGGACAACTCTGGTATCTATTGCAGCGAGTGGAGCATGTAGTAACCTAACAATTATTTAAATCAATTAGCCAGCTACATTTCCATTCAGACATCTAGCAGTGTCAGGCACTTTCCAAGAGTCTGTTTCTTCTCATGGTCTTTCTCCCCCAGCATATTTTTAATTACAACCAATGCTAATTTTAATGAGTTGTCTGCCTTCAGTTCCATGTGACTATAACGTTCTCCAGCTGATTTAAAAAAATTTAAAAAATCAGAAGGTTTTTAACTTTTCAACCTGTCTTTTCAACAAAAACAGCCGACTGTTAAATGGCTTGGCAGCCAGCCATGCTCTGCAAGCTGCACCTCACTGCATTCCAGGCAGTCCTGATCCCTCTGCATCCCAGGATGGAGCCATGCACCAGTTGCAGAAAACCCTCTGCTGCATGTTAACCCCTCCTCTGCTGGGCTACACCAACACCAACACATCTCAGCTTCAGGGAGCTGAATTTTTCACCTGCTTTTTCTTACTCAGATTCATTGAGCTTGGCAATATTTTCAAGCTATAGGGAGCACTAATAGATCGTAAAGCCAACAAGGAAAACTTCTGCCCATCTATCTAACAGCTCACACAACAAAGCATACAGGATTTCACATATGATCCCCATGTCAGGCCAAACCTTTTTGGTTCAGGTAAGATATTTTTTGGAAAAAAAGATCAGTCTTGATTTGAATCATCCGACTTACTGACAAATGTCTGAGCACTTTGTCAGCAAGTTATCTGCAGTTCTAATCAAACACAGAAATTAAATGGGATAACTCCATCTCTTCCAAGAGGAGAGGAAGGTGCTTACCTCAGAATTAATTTTCTTCAAAAAAGAAGACAGGTTTGAGAAGAGTAAAGAGCCTTCTACATGCAGGCGTGCTCATAGGTGAGGTTAGGGGCTGACAAGAGGGGTTACCTGCAGCCTCCCACCATGCCTGTGCCACAGAGGTGTTAAATACAAAGTGTTTCAGTGCTGAGTACACCCCTGCAATATTCCCCAAGCACTTGGCTTCTGGCCTGAGACCTTCACCTGAAGGTCACATTGCAATTCAAGAGCACTCAGGAATCACACTGTGCAACCTTGACTCTCTGTTGTTATCACCTGGCCAGAATTGCCTATTTCTAAAATCATTAGTGTGCAATTTTCTCCCAGCATGGTATGGTAGCTCTCCCACTGATGGAAACTCTCACTGCCTCCTTTGCTTTTCTCTTTTTTTTTCTTTTAATTGTATCAATTATGTATCTAAGGAAACATGAAAGGGAAAATTGTGTTAATTTACTTAACACAAAACTCAAGGTATACAAGGTTCATTTTTCATTACAAAAAGAACATGTTCTCCTGTTCTGTTTGAATCTATACACCTGCTTTAAACCTATATTTTGTCTTTGTTTGTTCTGTCCACCTGAATCTTTACTTTTTCCCCCACAACATAAAGTAAAATTTAATTTTTCAGAGGCAAATTAAATTTTCAAACTTTGCAGTCCTGCAGGACTTTTATAGCTCATTTCAACAGTTCTGACAAACCTCTGGTTTTGAAAAATCAACATTTTTTTGCAACAAAACCAATAGGAATTCAACTATTACTGCACACAGAAATAAAAATGTACATACAAGAACACTAACCCAACAGAACATATGAAGTTGTGATTGAATGGAGCTGTTGGCTGAAAGGAACATCTTCAGATTTAACTATGTCCTTACTAATTAACTAAGAATTCAGCAAATTCTATATTGAGTAGAACCTTAAAAAAAAAGACATCTTTTTGGCCCTCAAATGTAGATCATCTACCTTCACCCTGCACTAGCAATAGAGAATAAAAATAAGATGGTTTTGACTATTGTATTACAATGAATAGTGCCACCTTCTCTGACCTACAGCATAATCTCTCTTGGACCCATTTTTTTTTTTTGCATTTAAATATTAGTTGATATTTTCTTTCTCTCCAGGCACACTGCAATTTTGTATCAAAGAGTGTTTTCATTCCTTCTTGCAAGCTGAAGGCTAGTTCATACTGTCATGAAACTGTGCAGCTCACCATGCACACTCTGTCAATGTGCTGATATTCTAAGAAAGTCCGTAAGTCATAAGAAGCAGGAAACGTGAAAAACAAAGTTTTCAACCATGTCACACCTATTTTAGAGTGGAGAAGAAATATGCAACTGAAGAGGCTTAATTATTATTTTCTTATTTTGTAGCACAGAAGTCAATTACATTTATTCCAGTGATGCTTTGGATGCAGTTATGAACCTTCATTGGCCATGGCATCCTGGTGGACTTGGCAGTGGTGCTTTTGATGATTTTAAAGGTCTTTCCCAACCAAAATAATTCTATGATCTTCATAAACCAAGGCCTTCTTTTGAAAGCAGGAGCCCAGGTGCCACTGTAATGGTGGCTCTACAGAGCTACATCATCCTTACAAAGGGAAGAGAGCAAAGGAGCCTGGATCAAAGCCTGCTCAACTGGCAATGCCACTGAATGTATTCAGAGTTGGAACAGTCCCTGTGCCTGCAGCCACGCGTGCCTGCATATAAAGGCAGTACAGCCACTAACGTGTCCTTTCCGTGCCATCATTGTCTCAGACATCACAAGAGGAAGCATCTACCATTACAAATTCATGAATGATTTATATGCTTGTCATTATTCATGGCTATAAAACATTATAATGCTCTAAATAAGTAAAAACATTTTTGCAGCTGCTGCAAATGTTTCGTTCCTAGATGTAAGCTTGGCTCAAAGCACAGGGATCTCTGCCTAAGTGCCAAATTCACAGTGAAATAATTAGCACGTTGAAAAAAATGCATATATTTACCTAATGCAGTATGTTTTAGCCAAGGTTTTAACATGACCAATACTGATAACTAACCACAAATACAAATGTTTCCCAGGCTGCTCCCTTCCAGACAGGTAACTCTATCCCTCATCCCAAAGGTGTGGAAGAGCAAGGATGAAGTGTTACAGAATTGGAATGACGTTCCACATTACAGATGTGTAAAACAGCTGGGCAAATGATGTCATTAAAACTACTTTGCCACCTCTGCTACTTGCTCTTGTTATTAAAAGCAGACATTAACTTTCTTTACCTAATCGCACTGTGTAAACCTGTTGTGTCAAATCCTCAAGCTCTTTCTGTTCCTAATTAGGAAAGACAACCCCCAGCTGCTTCCCATAAACTTCTCCAACTGGCTTTGAACTTGCCGTGCTGCAACACAGATGTGTTTTGCTTCTGAAATCCACATTTTTATCCAGATAACCAAGTCTTCTTCTGAAGAATCCACACGTGCTCCATTCCAAAACAAAGGCCGGTGCATCGTGCATGGACCACAACAGAAAATGAAATGGAAATAGAGTCATAAAGCTTTTTGTCCATCTTTCTATCACAAACAAAGACAACACTTCAAGTTAAGTCTGCAGACTAGCTCCACTTCTCATACTTAAGTCAACCAAACATCTACAGAGCTCCTTGGAACACGAAAGGCAGTTCCAAATTTCAGATTGGGGCTTACAGGAAAGCTGGGGAGGGACTGTTTACAAGGGTGTGCAGTTAAAGAACAAGGTGCAGTGGTCTTAAACTAGAGCAGGGTAGATTTAGACTGAGTATCTGGAAGAAGATCTTTAGAATGAGGGTGGTGAAGCACTGGAGCAGGTTGCCCAGAGAGGTGGTGGAGGCTCCATCCCTGAAGACATTCAAGGTCAGGCTTGATGGGGCTCTGAGCAACCTGATCTAGTTAAAAAGGTCCCTGCTCACTGCAGGGGGCTGGACTAGAGGACCTTTAAAGGTCCCTTCCAACTCCACACATTCTATGATTTTATGAAATTCTCCTAAAATCAGTAAGAATACTTCAATGGCTTTCAATGGTGCCAAAATACAGCTTCAATTAATAAAGAGGAAACACAGTATGTGCTTCAGAAAACAGGAGCTCTAAATATTAATGTTGTTCTTGGTTCTGAGAGTGTCAACTTTCCAGTGCATCAAACCTCACCACACCAAGCTTCCATGGCTTCTGTACTAATTGCAGATAGAGCTTTCAGATGATCTCAAGGTGGTTCAGCCCTGCTCTCACTGACATCCCTGCTCATAGACCTTTAACAAGAGCAGGGGCTATGCTGAGAATCGAATCCCATCCCACAGACATGTTTATTTGTCCTTGTTTAACGTTTTTGTGATAGTAGTCCAAGATAGCTATATTACTGATCATGATTACTTGTTTACCCAATGTACCCTCAGTAACAGCCTGTGTGATCATCCTAACAGGCAAGAGATGTCTGCTCTGGGCTGTATCTATATCCCAAGTCTTTTCTTTCCAAGAACAGCATAGCACTCCTGGCTTGTTGTTCAAGAGGAAGAAATTTGGCTACATATTAGTAAACGTGGATAAAAGTAGGCTATTTGATAATCAATAGGTTTTAAGTAACTCCAGCTAAGAACATTACAGCTGTTCTACTCCAGTGTGCAGCAGGATACCAGGCCTCACAGTGTCTCTTTATAATTTGACTGGCAGTAGGCCCAAAAAACACACTCTTAAGGAAAAAAATGTAAAAGTCTTATTAGCCTGAATTAGGACTGCTAAACAATAACCCAATAGAGATGACAATGGGAAGCATAAATAGGTATATTTACGTTGCCCAGAGAAGCTGTGGCTGCTCCATCCCTGGGGGATGGATTGTTCAAGTGTTCAAGGGCAGGTTGGAGCAGCCTGGTCTACTGGGAGGTGTCCCTGGCTGTGGCAGATGTTCTTCAAGGTTCTTTCCAACCCAGACTGTTCTGTGATTCTACAATATTCGTTCTGCTTTAATGTGACAGTGAGACTAAAAAAATCCTTCTGGGTATGAGAGCTCATGGCTTCCTACAATGCATTCTAACAGCACAGGGTTGCAGCTCCTGCTGACATACCTCCACCTAAGCCGGAAGGCAACACCTGCACCACCAAGATGTAAACAAGAGGCCCTTTTTCTCCCCAAGCAGGGGCATGCAGCAAGGGGCACTCCATAATAAATCACAGAATCACAGAATCCTAGGGGTTGGAAGGGACCTCGAAAGATCATCTAGTCCAACCCCCCTGCCAGAGCAGGGTCACCTAGAGTACATCACACAGGATCCAGGAGGGTTTTGAATGTCTCCAGTGAAGGAGACTCCACAAACTCTCTGGGCAGCCTGTTCCAGTGTGGACCTCTGATATAGCCCATTAATAAACATGGACTTGTGAGGGTTATCAGGCCAACAGAACCAACCACTCCTCCCATGAGCTTTATAACGATGCCATTTTAGACATCATAAAACTAGTTAAGCATTTAACTCAGACAGATCTTGAAGAAACACTGAGATACGCAGCACACACGGTGAGTGACTACAGCATCAGACCCTGTTTCAAGCCATCACTAGTCAAACACTGCAGAAGTGCAGCAGAAGACAACTTGACTGGCCTGCATTTGGCCTCAGCCTAGATTTTCACTTGCTGGGATCCTTTGGAGTTCAGGAGCATCACTCTGCACTTACCCTGATGTAACTGATATCACACATTGTGAACCCAGTGCATATTAACTGCTACACTTTTCTTTTTTTGATAGAGCAGCTACTCAGAATTACAGCACATACTCAGAATTATCTTCTCCATTTCACCTTTTTCCAGTGCCTTTATATCTATCTCCCAGCAGATCCATTAAGAAATGCAGGTGCATTCCTTTTTTCTTTTCACTAAAAAAAATCCAAACAAAAGGTAATTAAGTTATACCATTATTCTTACACTCTTATTTCTTTTCCAAAAGTTTCACATGTGCAGCTCATTCCCCTAAAAGGCTGTTGCAAACAAATGTTCCTTTTCCTATCATGTTTAAACTGAAAACAGAAATACAACTAAAATAGTGTGAATGGTCCTTTTGTAAGAAGACTTCTTTCAGAGGGGTTGTGTTTTTTTTTTAATCCCTCAGTGGGTCTAGCAACTTTACTGGCTCTTTTCAAGAATATGACTTTTTAACACACCAACTGTGAGGCTGGCTGGACAGCAGGATCTTTTGGTTATAAGGAAGTAAGTTATCAAGGTTGGTAGATGGGAGCTGCTGATAAGCAACCAAATACAGGAACCTCCTCAATGAGAACACAGCTCAGGAGGCTGCACTCCTACATTGAATAAGGAGTGAAAGTCTACTGGTCTGGTTTGGATAACCTCTGAAACATTCAGATGCTTTTCCAAATCCCCTTGGCTTGGAAACGAGGCTGGCAAACTATCCCTAGCAGTCTGAATTTTTAATATTTTTTTTTTTCCTTTGGCACGTTTTCCAATGCTTCCTGTTTTTGGCTGGGATGGCAATACCACAAGAATGGTCTTCCTCGCCCATTCCAGAAGTTTCACTTCCAGTCCCACCTCAAGCTAGGGTGTGCCGAAGCATGCGGAAAAGACAGAACTTGAAACACTGCTTGATGGCAGAGTGGTCTGGAACTCCTGACTGGATACACTGCAGTGAACAGCTCGCCTGCCTTTCACAACAAACTGTTCCGCAACCATCAAACACCTACACCATTATACAGCTGTACAGCTTCATGTTCTCATTATTAAGGTTCTGAGACCCAATACATCAACAGAAATTAGCTGGGTTTTATTTGGTTGGGGGTTTTATCCTTTTTTTCCCCTCTTCCCTTCAGTAAAAGTCCCACTATAATACTCAAGATACAGAGATGTTCTGCAGGAGTTCAGTAGTATTTACACCCGGAACCTACAGAATTGAACACAGTCAATAACAAACCTGGGATGGGGCCGAGCTCCCTTTAATGAGCTTCATTTAGGGATTAACTCCAGACATCCAAGTTTTTAATATTGTATCCAACACTGCAAACACAGTCCCATTTACAAACAGAGGAAACCTAACAGCTGTTACGTACAGGTGCTCCCAGTTAATCTCTATGAAAGCAAATCAGTGCAGAGCACCTGGAAACACCAAAGGCAGCTCTCTGCCGTGCACAGGAGCGCCCCAAGCAGGTGGCACAGCCAGTCCCTGGGTTTCCTGTACCAGACACTGCAGATTCACTGGTGCTACAACACACCAAGGCAGAATGACACCTGAGTATTTCACTGAAAGGAGGGGGAACAAAAAATCCCAATATATTTCTCCATTCAAATTAGCTTGTGCTCCCCATAATGTTCTGCTACTTCAAAATCTGGGTTCAAAAGCTTTTCACCATGGAACATAAACATGTCAGAGGACTTAACAGACTGAGGACCGAGTTGGTCCCTTATTTGCATGTTTTTCTTTTTATTTTTTTAGGCAGTAGAGATCATCATCTGCTGTTCACTGAGTCTGGCTATCTAATGTGTTATCATATTTATGTTTACTCTTTGAGTGCCAGAGCAAAGGCATTCTTCCCACTAACAACAAAAAAAGCCAAACCCAGACCATGCGTTTCCTTCTCTTACTCCCTTCAGTAGCGGACGAGAACTTGTTAAAGAAGAACTGTCATCATTAGGGACTGCTATTACAGAAGTGATAAGGAGTTCTTCAAATTCCTTCTCCGTATTTTTCAAATCTGGGGAATCTGGCAAGGCCCAGAAACTGTTCTCAACACTTCACAGGTTTCCTAACTGACTCCAACAGTTGTCTTTTATCTTTCTGAACAGAACCTGAAGTTTCTGTAAAGTCATAATTCATAAAGTGATAATAAAAATTATATCATCTGATTAATGAATAAAGCAGCCTGAGCAAATGAGCAGTACTTATAGTCCCATTGATCTCAGGGTAGCTGGAGACTGAACATTTGACATCCCATTTACAAATATTTTATTTCTCCTTACTATTTAGCTTTGAATATAACACTGAAAGGTCAAGCAGGAAGAAAACGCACATTGTTACAGATGCACGGGACAGCAATTTAACAAGCCCTTCAACATGTGCCTTTAACTTTGAACATGTGTTTCAAAGCCACTGATGTCTTTGGGACTGAAGTACATGCTTAAGAGCTTTGCAGAGCAGGGAATAGTTACAGGATTACACATCCATTTAGAGTTGATGTATGTGCTTCAGCGCTTTCCAGCACAGACAGTAGATAAAGAGTCAGATAACTCAAACAATCAAAGTGCTTAAGTTTTGTGTTCAGAAATATTTTCCATAGTACCTGGTATTACAGAGAGGATGTAGGTCTTAATCTGTTCTCATTTTTCATCTGTTGCTTCTTGGACCTACAGCTTTTGAAAGAGACCGACAAATTAAGAAAAATCCTGTCTAATTAACATTAAGGCTTCCAGCCTTATCTGAGGCTTTTAACTGCTGTTAGCACACCAAAGACATTCCCGCTAGCTAAACAAACTTTTCCCAGCCACTGCTGTGTCCTCTGAACATTCATTTTAGACTTTGAAAAGCAGAAAAAAATAAGACAACACTTTCAGAGCCAGGCTGAGAAGGTTCCTGGTCATGCCATGGCAGAGTAGGCATGGTTTGTTGCCTTAGCTGCGAGTTCTTGGGGGGTTTTTGTGTTTCTTTGGGTGTTTATGCTTTTTCATTTTCTAGAAAGCAAAGCAGGACAACATAAAAGACTTTGGTAGACACTCGGTGGGCTCTAAAAGCAGGAGTGGACCAGTTCTACTCAGGTAACTCAGCAAGTAAAAGACTATCTGTGACCAAAACTGTAGGCAGAGGACTACCTCTCTCTTAATTTCCCTCTGGTAATAGTCATTACCTCAGAACAGCCATCCCTCTCTGTTGGAGCAGTTCAGAGAATTTACTGTCCCAATTACCTCCCTGTATGAGGCTGCTTTATGATGCAAATAGCCAAAGAAAAAGAGGAAACCTCACTCCTTCACAGGAAGTCATTGCTGAGATATCCCAGGCACATTATGTTGCAACTATGAGCAGGGATGAGTGTCCCTTAACCACTGACATTGTAAATGGAGCTAAATCAGGTGAATGCATCAAGCTAAGGAAGAGATTTGATAAAGAACCTTAGGATCTTGTGGGGCTGACCATGGACTTGTGTTTTAGAGATACTGTGGGATTGCAAATGCAAGGGTGTGAAGGCTGCAATGCAGAACCACAGAATCCTTCTGGTTGGAAAAGACCTTTAAGAGCATCCAGTCCAACCATTAATCCAACCCTACCAACCATTAAGCTAAGTCTACCAGGTCCAGTGCTTAAACCATGCTTCTCAGCACCACACCTATGTCTTTTGAATGCCTCCAGGGACAGTGATCGAACCACCTCCCTGGGCAGCCTGTTTAGTGTTAAATTACTTTTTCAGTGAAAAAGTTTCTCCTAATATCCCATCTAAAACTCCCCTGGTGCAACTTGAGAACATTTCCTCTTGTCCTGAAACTAGGTTTCCCCTGGTGCACTGTGAATACCCCAGCTGTGCTCTCCACAGCATGGAGAGACAGTTTCTAATTAAAAGGGACAGGTATTTGCACACCAAGAAGCCTCCAATTCTCACATGGCTAGCAGAGATCCAGAGCAATTCTAACTTGCTTCAGAAGCTGGACTAATCCCAAGATCAAGCAATCAAAAACAGCTCTAAGTAATATTTGTTTCACATCCCTGGTCTCGACTCAAACACAACTTGACCACAGCAGAAACCCCAGACCATGGGCTTCTTTCTGAACAGCATCTGCTCAAGATCCCAGGGAGAGGACAGCTTTTTTGGCATTTTCTAGGAAATTCTGAATTTCTGACAAATGAGAAAGAATTAGTGAGCATGATAAGGAGGACACATATGTTTCAAAGGGAAAGCATAGACTCCTGTCCTGCCATGGAAAAGAGCAGCCCTGGGCAATGGTGAAAGCCCTAGAACCACTGAATCACAGAATAATAGCATCATCAAGATTATCAAGTCCCACCATCAAACCAACACCACTATGACCACTCAACCATGTCCTGAGTTCCCATATCTACGCATTTCTTGAGCACCTCCAGGGATGGTGACTCCACCACTTCCCTAGACAGCCTCTTCCAATACTTGACTACTCTTTGAGTAAAGAAATTGTTCCTAGTATGCAATTTAAACCTCCCCTGCTGCAACTTGAGGGCATTTCCTCTCATCCTATCACTGGCTACCTGGGAGAAGAGACCAAGCCCTGTTAGGACTGCAGTATCTACCCAGTAACTGTATGAAGTCACAGCATAAATCATCACAGGACCTTCCCAGGCCTGGTTAGTGTTCTCATTAACATACTTCAGACCCAGCAGTTCCTGGTGGGGTGGGCTACTCAATAACAGCTCACCTTGCAGTCATGGGCACCAATGTGTGCTTGTTTATTGCAGAGAAACAGCACTAGGTAGTAGATTATCTCCCCTTTCCTGGACAAATCTGTTCTGGAAAAGGGATGATAACATAAATGGGGGGGGGGAGGGGGGGAAGTATCTTCTGCCCAACTGAGAAACACAGCTCATGCTATCAAGATGAACAACACAGCTTCTCTTTCAACACTTGTTATCTAGCTAGTGCTACTCTTCATTCCCCTTTTCATCATGAAATAATATCCTCTGACACAGAGTAGGGGCAGACAGAATGAAGTCCTCACACTTAGAGCTGCCCTTTTACTGCACTCACAGACAAGTGTTAGAAGAAAACATTTGCACAGAGCCTCAGCTGCCTCTTACAAACAACAAGGAATCAATCTGCCTCTCAGTTTCTCCACAGTATTTTATTGGCAGGAACATTTAAGGAGTTTAAAGAGCAGCAACATTACAGGGTGGCCCTAAGAAGGGAATTTTGCATTTCCAGTAGTGTTTGTGTCACAAATTTGATTATGTGCTCATTAACAAACCAGACTCATTCCATTAGTTATGCATTTTGAATAACTAAAATAAAACAACTCCTAAGAACTGATAGGCTAAAAAAATATTACACAAATCTGTGAGAGTTATACTTAGGTGGAACAAGTAAACCTTCCTAATGGATACAGCAGAAAAATAACAACAAAGAAAAATAATAAATTGGTTTTCACGGAAGAACAACAAATATTGCACTGAGAAGCCTAACAGCAAAATTTTCAAAAGCACCTTCATGACACTGGAAACAATCCTCTGATTTTTCAACTGAAATTAGACTTTCCACATCTATGTTAACTGAAAAATAAGACATTTTTAAGCAACTTCAAAGTTATTTAATGTGCCCTGAAACCTCTTTTAAAAGTCTCAATAGAACAAAAGTTAAAATGTATCAAATGCTTTTCAAAGTATAAAAATTATCATTAAATGCAAAGCAACATGATCTGGATTTGTTTGTCTTCACTCCCAGTTGAGAAGGGGTAGCCCCCAAAAAGTGAGCTGGACTGCAAGCCTGGGGCCTGTGCTGCCCCACTGGGTACAACAGGACAGCCCCCACCTACGTGCTAGACAACCTGGACAGAGCAATATGACATGGCACAGCTCAGCATTTGGTTGAGTCATATCCTCAAAAAAGTTAAGAGATTTCATCTTTCTATTGATAATACATAATTTTTTTTTAAAATATTAATTTCCTCTTGTTATGTCTGCCCAGATTTCTGCCTGTTGCTGCCAGCTTTGGTCACCCTGCATTAAAAGAGAAATTGTAGAATGAAAAACAGAAGTTGTTGGATGGTCTGACATGTATTAAAGTTACTTTAGTTAATTAATGGAGCAGTAGAATATGATAGATTTGCTTAAGTAACAAAGGGAAAATGTAATCTAAAGGAAAGTCAAAGCTGTTCCATTTGAAAGTGCCATAAGCCTCAGAAGGTGGATTTAATAAAGCAAATATTGGGAGAAGATTCCTAGCAGAGACACAAAATTACAAGTGTTGACAAGCAAGGTCATCAAAGGGTAAATGTTGTGCAGGAAACTACCAAAGGCTTCAAAAACAAATTACCCACTGTGGTTTGTTATTGTTAGTGCAGGGATAGTAACAATTTGTCAGCAATATTGAGAAAGTCAGTTTACAAAAACAGTCCTGAGTTTTCAAAGAGTACTTAGGAGTGTTGTTTTTGTTGATACTGTGCTCTGACTGGCTTTGGTCATCCAGGTAGAGAAAAAGAAAAGAGTTAAATGTGCAAGAAATACTGGGTGGTTTGTTTTGTTTTGTTTTGCAAGGAGTGAACTCAACCACCAATGTGATCTAGCATTTATTATTGAAACTGTGGTAAACTGAAATATCTCAAGTTGAGACCTCACTACACAACACTAATGACCACCAAATTTACGATAAAAATATATAAGAAACATAAGAGGTGAAGGGATTTAGAAGAAATAGAATGAGAGCTAAGCATGGTTCCCTGGTTATATTCATTCCACACTAGCAATAAGCCAAGAGCAGGATCAAAAAGGAAGAAGCACACCCCTGGGTACACCCTGAATATCCACCTTCCCCCTGCAGCTCTCACCTGTCAGCAACACCTCCCTGCACCTCACACACACCACTTCCTGCTCCCAACACTTGTGCAAATTAGCAAAAATAAGCTAGCAGAATAATGATGTACCTGCATTTCTCATCTGTGTACACTGTGTACACAGATTGCAGGGCTGGACCACAGGTGGTGGGTGCTCTCCAAAGCCAGAAGCCAGAAGCCACCAAAACTCTGTCAGTGGAAAAGGAGGCACAAAGAGATTTTTGAATCCTGATGCCTGTTCAAACCAGACATGTCACGCAGTGTCTTTTATTATTTGCTATGGAGATACACAAGGAGGAGACTGAGACATCCCCATGGTTGAGGAAGAGCAGCCTGTCCTAAGACCCAGCTGAAGCTGAAACAATCATGAGCTGGAGCTCATCACCCACAGGAGAAGCACACTACTGAACAAGGCAGTGCCTGGGCCAGGAGTGTGCCACTGGATAGGCAGCAGGAAAACTCTCCTGTGCTGAGCTTGTGACTGCTATTAGAGAAGGCAGAACCTCCCCAGTACTCATCTCCAATTACTGGTGCATTTTAGACAACTAAAATTGCCTTTTCCATTCTCCTTTCTCCTGCAAACAAGAACCCACAATGAACACACACCAAATGGCTCTTTACTTTTTCTCTTTCTAGGCTTTCCCTTGGCACATGAAGAACCACAAGCTGTTTTCCCATCAGCTGCTCTGTACCTACAAGTCCTACCTAGCGGAAGCAAGTGGGTGCACACATGGTGCCATGGTCTGGCAGGGGGTCTCTCACCTTCATAAAACTCTCTGATGCTCTGAAGAGAAGGGGCTGCTGCTGGTCTTCTGTTTATTGCACTTCATTACAGAACAATATTCACCTACTAGTTAGGCTCACACATGCCCCCTTTTAGCCACCTGCTCTCCCCAAAATAGGAAGACTGAGAAAAGTACATTGCTTCTGAGACAGTTTTACTCCCATAACCACTTCTCCCACATTATTTTTCCACACTAATTTAAAGCAGACAAGAGATTGTAAAAAAAACCCAACAAAACAAAAAAAAACAACAACAAAACAACAAACAAAAACCAAACCAACAAACAAAAAAACCACCAACAAATACCAAACCAATTTCCCTCTTGAGCAAACAGCCCTGCAGGCTCAAATTCTCCTGCTACCTGCTTCTAAGTAGAGGCAAGCTGGAAGGTGAACTGTCCCCATCTTACAATTCCCACAAGGAGAAACAAAACCAGGTGACATAGGCACGTTTCAGTAAGGCTACCAAACAAGCTCATGAGGAGGAGAAAAAAAGCAAAATAGCTCAGGTTTTTTTCTATCCCAGCTTTTGCATTAATGATTTCCAGTGAAGGGTATTTTCTGACCCTACTGAACTGCATAGTCATGAGCAGTCACCTTGCAATGTATTTACTATGAGAAAAGAACTATTGAGCAGAAACCTCAGCTCTTAACTGCAAATTATATATCTGGACACTCACTGGTAAGAAAATAATGTAATTAATACACCCCTTCATTTCAAGATTATGTGTTCAAGGACTCTGGCAAGGGCTACCTCTGTACTTAAATACAATGTGGATCTGCTTTTTACTCTGTATCTTTTTTCCAAAGCTCCCAATGTCCTTCTAATTATATGACCTTTCACTAAGTAGAAATGGTATGAAACACTGATTCCAGAAGATCCATAAGTAATGGGTGTAACTTCTTCATATGCAGAAGTAGCTTCTACCACACTCAATTGGCTTTGACTAATAACAAAACAAGTACATTTTACCCTTTGCAAAACACACACCAAGTATTTTCTAGGTCCTGAGCAATTAGGAGCAGACGCACAGCTCTGAGCTATTACCTCCACATCATGTTTATGCTTTTTATTTTCATCAGTAGTCACTACATTTGTCAAGGTTTCTCAGCAGTAACGCAATATTTCATAAACCTCTGGCAGGCTCCTTAAAGGCTCTGGGTCTTTTACATGAGATAATGTAAGCTTTCTTTCTACTTGCTTGGAGCAGGTCGTTTTGGGAAGCGACCCAAACTCACTTCAAAATATTTCCTCCCTGTGCCAGAAGTTGCTTTTGAAGTCCTGTGCCCAAGCCACAGGCACTGGGCTGCCAGGATGCTCCAGAGCAGGACCCAGCAGCCCATAACAGGAAGCGTGTCAGCACTATCTGCTCAAAAAGAGGGTGGAGAAGAGACAAGGGAGGGGTGCAGACACTCCGTGAGTGGAAAATCATCTCACATGTCCTAGGTCAGATCACGGATGGTCAAATGACATCCATGCAAGTCTCAAGATCAAACAAGGCTTTCTTCTTTCAGATTTTTGGCCCCTGCATGAGCGAGCATGTTGTAATATCGTGTTTTTTAAAGTGCAATACACAGGAAATCACATTTGAAGGGGCTGGCATGTATGGTATTTTTACTAAGTTCACTTTCCCCTTTAGCTTTTCATCTGTTTTCTACATTTTTTCCAGCACGCTTTTCCTTCTGATTTATTGTTTTATTATTCTATTTTTAAAATCAGAAATATTTCAACTTAAGAGTTTTTAATGTAATGCATATGAAAATTAGCAATGGACAAACCTCAAGCTCATTAGAGGTCTGATCTGGCTAGGAGAAGCACCCAGAAGTTCAGAGGCTTATCCAAAGCTAATCTGAAAATTTCCAAACCTCTTCGGTCTAGACAGAGGCACAGAAACCCACTGGCTCAGGACTCCCACCACGGACTGGGCTTGCCTCTCACTCGGCTGCTTCCTCACAGAACATCCAGGACCAATTTTTAATAATTTCTTGCTGAAGAGCATTCAAGATATATTATATACCCTTTCCTCTAAGCAAAAACTGGTCTCTTGGGACACTATTCCGCAAAAAAAAAACCCAAAACAAAACAAAAACCAACAAACAGATGCTCGAGTCCCATTAGAAACAGTGAGACTTAAAACATATGCCCAAAGGTTTTGGCTTGGCAGAAATGCTTTGCCAAATTTAAGCTCCACAGTATGATTAAAATTCATCCACCCCCTCATCTGCCATCATCATGCTTTGAAGGAAACATTGAATGCCTTAACACTCATCTGCATATGCAGTATCTACTCCAAACACACAGGAATGAACTTCCTAGCAGCATATGCCACACAGGTCAGAGGGGCAGACACCGATAGGGAACTTTTCTATGACGAATTCATACCAACCTTACCCTGCAAACCATGATGTCACCTAGAACTCATGCCATCCTAGGTTTTGAGGAATTGGACCCCTTCATTCTACAAAAAAACACCATGTCTCATCCTGAAATCTACCTGATACAATCACACTGACAAGGTTCCTTCTGCAATTTTTGGTGGTTCCTGATATTTTCTAAGAACATCGAAAGTATCGAATACCAACAGGTTTCTCAATATGACAGCTCTGCTTTTCCAGCTTCAGCAGCAGGACTGAACTCGAGGCAGTGCAAATGATGATTTTATCAAATTGATCAAGATGAAGAAGCTGATTCAAGTTCCTTGTGAGTCTCAACACGTTGAAAGGAAAGAAGACTGAAAAAAAAACCCCTCCATTAAGCTGATACATGACAGCAAAGCAGAAAGGAGAAAAGACACAGACTGATAGTACAGAACAATGGCCTTTAATGGAGACACTGATTATTGTGCAGATGAAGAAAACAGAAGTGAAAGGCAATTGCAGGGAGAGGTCTAAGAAGATTATTTCTCTAGATGACTACAATGCTCCCCATCAATAAAAGAGACGATACCTACAAACACAGGAAGGCACCAACTTGGAACATTTTTTCAAGGGCCCTGGGATCCTGGGGCAAACTGAGAACTGGAGAGAACACCTTGGCAGTAGAGAACAGACACAGTATGGAGGTCCCACAGAGAAACCAAGAAGTAGTAAGATCTCTGCTCAGGTTGAAACTGCTGTTCGTAGAAGAAGTTTTACAGTGAGACCTTCTCTTGGTGAGGACTTCATCAGCAACAGGCACATACTCAGCAAATGACGTAACTCATAGCTCAAATTCCACCATGATTATGAAGTTTTACTTAAATGTTCTCTGCTAGGAAACACAACTGCTTCAAAACCCACTGAGTTGATGCCAATCAATAAATCAATACACCTCAGTGAGCTCAATAGCCGATGATTTTTTTAAATAAGGAATCATTATGCCTCAAACAACACACAATTAACCTAGAGAATTTAATCCAGCAGGCAGACCTGTGGCTAAATTCTAAAATGGGAGTGGAGTATTTTTATGGGTATTAGCAACATTCCTGGTTATACTTTAAAACTCTAAGACCTTTTACTACCTGGATTCAGACTAGTTGGACTAGGGAAGAGGAAAGGCTGAAATGAACGTGGTTTTTCTCAGGGATTTCCGTTTGAGGGATTCCATTTATCAAAGGGATTTACTCAAGCTTTCCTGGGAAAAGAACCCAACCTCTAAAAGGGTTTTGGGAACTTTACCTTAAGAATTTGACATGCAATGCATTTAAAAAAAAAAAAAAAAAAAAGAGATACTTAGGCAGAGTCAGATGTTTTGTCTAGAGGAAGACAAGCAGATGCTGGACACAGGAGAACAGACTCCAATTTCATATTGCTGCTGTTTTACTCTGATTATTTTCAAACAAACCATCAAAGTTCACTAGTCTTCATATTTTCTGTTTCCTTATAAGCCTTTATTTTTTTGGCCATGACCTCTTACAAAACCTAGTCAGTATATTATTTTTCCAAGACAGCTTCAGTACCAACACCAAGTTGTGTTGTGAATTCTATGACACTGCTGGTTTATTCCCTCTCCCGGGAGCTATGAACTGCCTCTGCAGGTCTAATTGTACACTGTGGTATAATGAGGTGAGGTTTAGAAACTGCAAACTTTTCCAGTCTCTCCATCTGCAGGTGGTGCCTAATGCCATGCACAGAATAACAAGTGTGCTGCAGAGTTCCCAGGGTCATGTTATGATTCATCCATACTCAGAAGTTCTGGAAGAGAAGCACACAAGGCTTGCTAGAAGCCAAGTGGAATCACTATTTATTGAGGGCTTTTTTTTCCCCCAAAAAAAATATTTTAAACATTTTTCATTTTTCCAAATATCAATTCAGCTTCCTCCTTCCTTTTAGTAAAGCTTTTCCTCTGAAGTGGGTAACAACACATCTGACCCTAGAATTCCAAACAAAATTAATTATATACCTGATGACACGAGCTTCCCAGAACAATCACTGGAAGAGCATTTGGCCTTCTTAAAAAGAGGTGATCTGGATGTCTAGATACATCTCAGAGCATGTGGGGTAAGCAGTCCCACCAGACCTGCCTGCCATGCAGCAAAGCCCCTGCTTGATCACACTCTATCTTTCTTTTTTCACAGCTCACTGTTCAGAAATCCCAACCTTGTCCATGAGAGGGTTTCTGCTGGGAATGGAAGCCTCGGAAGGCTGGTGGGTTGGAACAGACCAAGCCCCAGCACGAGCCCCAGCCCTGTCCCACCAGCTCCAGGGAGAGCTGATGCTCAGGCAGGGTGTCTGCCTAGAGCCAGCTCTGCTAGCACATCCCAGCTCCACAGGAGAGGATGAGAACCACCCAGTTTCCACATCTTCATGTTGAAAAGACACACAGTCCCTGTCTATGACAACAGAGAAAAAGCTGCTTCCCCTGTGCTTGGACAACTCCTCTTCCAAGCTTTAGTAGTGAAACCATGAGTCCAAATGCTGTGAAAAATGAGGATGAAACATCCTCCAGTAATTCTCAGGCAAGCTGCAGAGATACGATAAAACCACTGATAAAGCCATTGATAAAATACTCCTTCTCTCTTTCAGCTTTTTTATTTCACCTATATCCTCTTCTGAGATCGCTTTATTAGAAGTAAATGCAAGACTTCTCAAGCATTAGGGAGCAGTGAATCACATTAGGCCACCCAACCAATGACTTGAGGGCATTGCTCAGTTAGAAGGGATAATGAAAATGGACAGAAAGCATAGATCAGGGATGTGGTAAACTAAAGGAGAATGCTCTGTGTCTTCTTCTCAAGCTCATCACAATAAACAGTTACTGACTTTTGTCCAGCATGTCCATTCTCTAACAAAGGAAACAATATTTGCATATCTTACTTCCAGATTAGCAAATCCCTGTCTTAGTCCCTGCATTCATGGTCTTTGCGGTCTTATTGCTGTCATGGAGCAGGAGGTTTGTGTGGGGTTTGGGTTTTTTTGGCAGGAGATGCCTGCTGTCTAGCCCCAGCAGTACAGTGTAGAAGGCAGTGTGTTGCTTCACCCCAGCAGCAGCTCAAACAGCAGGATGAACACAGATCATATTTTTCTTGCTTGCTTCCAGTTTGCTCCAGGCTACAGCAAGGTTCCCTGGCCCTCTGTACCTGCCAGGCCCTTGCAGTGCCTGTCACTGAGCTGCAGTGTCAAACACGGCAAACAGAACACAGAGCATCTGTCAGCTGTTTAGTTTAGCCCAGCCTTAAACCCTGACAGTCTCTTCTTCTAGGTCTTCCCTCACAGAATTTCATAGAATCTTTAAGGTTGGAAAAGACCTCTAAAATCACCAAGTCCCACCATCAAACCAACACCACTATGACCACTCAACCATGTCCTGAGTTCCCATATCTACGCATTTCTTGAGCACCTCCAGGGATGGTAACTCCACCACTTCCCTGGGCAGCCTGTTCCAATGCTTGAGCACTCTTATCCCCCTTGTGAAGTAATTGGTCTGATCCCACAGTTCCCAATCAAAGATGAAATTAAAAAAATCAATCAGAAGCCCCAGCTTGCCATTCCTGAAAGGCTACAACAAGTTAACTGCCATGACTGCACTGCTCATGGCTATGCCT
>NW_009952070.1:139079-164025 GCF_000747805.2 Chaetura pelagica | reverse complement strand
CATCCTAACTGGCATCCAATGGAAAAACTGCTCATTTTACACAGGGCTGGTAGGAGATTATGTGGATTTGGCATCAGGGCCAAACATTTCACAAAGAATTCAGATTCACTCAAATGTGTGGCACATCTTCAAGCTCATTACCATCCAAGAAAGGCCACCCAGCCCTGGGGGGACTGCAA
The DNA here is from genome assembly GCF_000747805.2 of Chaetura pelagica. Lineage (NCBI taxonomy): Eukaryota > Metazoa > Chordata > Aves > Apodiformes > Apodidae > Chaetura > Chaetura pelagica. The sequence goes on along the minus strand of NW_009952070.1, from coordinate 163,846 downwards.
AGAAAAACAGGATAATCCAGCTAAAAGTACAGGATTGTCTCAAAGAAATAGTCAACTCCATTTAAGTGTCAGGCATCTAATAGACTATTATTTTTCACTTAATATTCCATGAAAAATACCCAACCCTTCCAACAAGCTCCAGTAGCCCATCATTTAACACCGTGGGGGCCTGCAGTGTGTTGTTATTCCACTAGATGCCTCTCTGTGTTAGACAGAATTACTGGTAGGAAGATGTTCTTGACAGAGAAGATTAATCTGAGACTGCTGCATGGAAACCCATCTACAGGGCTTTAGTAAACATTTGTGTTGTTTATTACCATAAGAAAAAGCACAAATCCACATTTCAAGCTCCTATTCCCACCAGTGAGAGCTCTCCTGCAGCTGATGCACCTTTAATCCTCCAGGAATACAAGGTAAAGCCTCAAGAAGAGGAGGTAAACTCGGCCACCCAGTGCCTCAAGGGTCTTTTAACTCATTTTCAGGAAGTTCAGTAGCTGGAGGGGGCTTCTTTCATTTCCCCATGGAATCTCCACCTTTACACTGTACAGCTTTTCCATCTGCCAATGCCTTGGTGAGGATAACCCTTAGCTTATCCTGACAGTTTATATATAAGAAAAGTATCATTATGTAGATATTGTATTAATTATTACTGGGCCTCCTAGCTCTTATCCCAAAGGGCACTATGCATTGTTTAAATATAATTTTATTTTAATACAGAAAAACTTATCCAACAATCTATACCATCCTGTTACAGTAGATTCAATTGGCTGAAGTGGATCCACGTGCCAGGAGAACATGATCCATGAGATTATCTCAAAATAAGGGTGTATCAATTAAAAATGCATCATCATTAAACACCTCAGTGAAGCTGTGCTGTTTCTGCTGTCTTCCATGGGACTAATCTAATACAATTCCTTGAAAACCAGGACACACTTTCTGTAAATAATAGTCTATACTCACAAGCCTCCCAGTAGCTTTCTGTCTGAAGTAACAAGTCTCTATTAACACGGAAGCAAAGTCTTGGGACCAGACTTCTGCAACAGTGAACCTGCTGCTTAACTTGACTTCTAACAGCAGTTACATCAAAAGTGTGGAAATGCTGTCCATACAAACTGCCTCTAAATTAACAAATCCTAGAAAAGAGCTGAACACCAGGCTATGAGGTGTTTTGAGGAATTAGGAGCCCAAATTATGTATCGTGGGTTTAGAGTTAAGGGACAGGTATTCAAATAATTTCAGGGCTCTGTATGCTGAGGCCTTTGAGAACACACAGGCAAATTCATGGCAGTGAGAGCTGTAGGTCCCAGGAGAGCTGGATGCTGACAAAACAGATTCACCTGTTTTTTTGCTGATCCCTAGGGCTGAACCTTTCAGATCAGAATTGCAGTTTCCATGCACAGTTCTAGGGCTTGTGCCTTTTCCTTGCCTTGTGAAGCATTTAATGTAATTTCTTCCATATCTACTGCCAAAAACATTAAAACTGACAGAAAAACCACTTGCCTAAAGAAAACCAATGAGATTAGATAAATTAACACCACAGGGGATGTACACAACCCTAATAGGTACAAAATACCCTCATACAATCTGTCCATTGTCTTTAATAGCTAAACTGATATCTGTATTGATTTTTCCCAGCTGGAAAAAAAACCCACAGTATTCTACATCTGGTACAAGTATGTTCAACCAAATATTAATGAGGAAGAGTTTTTCCTCTGACTGGTGTGCACAATGAAAGTGTAATTATAAGCCAGGAAATAGGGTACATCCAAGAGAACATATGTTCAGCTTGTGAGGAATTGTCTGTGACACTAATCCCTGAATACAGCCATCGGAGTAGTGACTAATTATTGTACCATAACAGAAAATGAAACCAGGAGAACCTATCTGCTAAGGCGAAATCATAGGCTTTTCACATAATCTTGCAATTTGCTACTTTCTCATATTCTCCCCACTTACTTGCCAAGACAAATCTTTTAACATCAACAGAACCGGAGCAGTGTAGCATCAGTCTGGTGTGTTCTTCCTAAACACAAAATTCATTGAATCTGTTGGGGTTTTTTATATATACTAACTCTTGAGAACTATGAAGTGGATTATTTCCAAACTGGAACTCATTACTGCACATCTGAAGTCTAATCCAGCTCCCCAGAAAGGTGCAGGCTGTGTGATTGTTCTCCATGAAGACAGAAACATAGCACCATGTCATGTACTAAAAAAAAACCCTGAATCACATGGACACAAAATGTGAAGTTTGAGGAATGATTTTCAAAATAGACTTTAATCCATTCATCTCTGTCCTATCCTGGTATTTTAAATTCAGCTCCTCTCTGTTTTACTCTGTCTCAAAAACTTTGTAGCAGATCATCAGCTCTCTGCCTTTTCTGGTCCAGCTGTTTGTTCAATGCAATGTTATTCCAGTTATCTCAGTCAATTCATCATCATCTCCAGCCTCACACCACAGCTACCCCCTTTGCTATTTTACACAACCCCCTCAAATTATTCCAGGAATCTTTAAGAAATGCAAATGACAGTACATTTGGAGGAATCCTAAAGGTAGTCTCCCCACCAGGTGAAACATCTGTAATTATCATCAAAACTCATGTGGATATTCATAACAATACAGAGGAAAAACAACTCTCCTGCCTGCAAAATCGACATCCCCAGTTTGATGTATCTTCCTGCACTGGTGCCACTACCAACAGGCTTAATGTTTCCTAGCAAACAATTCTTCTTGACCAGAGAGTTCAGTAAGTCAGTAAGTCAGTAAGTAATATGACTCCTGAAACCTGTGAATTCTATTAATTTTATTTCTGAATATTAATTTCTTTTCTGAATTTCTAACAAAACCCCCCACCAAAACAAACAAACAAGCAAGCAGACAAATAAACCCAAACCACTAACAAAAAACAGAGAGAGACTATTTCTGTAACTACGTTATTTCAGTTGAGAGGTTCTAATTTCCTTAGGCATAGTAACTATTTCACAGTATGTCAAATATTTCCTTGAGAATAAAAGATCCATGCCAGGCCTCAAACATGGCAAATACCACCTCTGAGCAGGTCAGGTACTGTGTGAAAAAAAGTGCCCCCAGTGTGTTTCCACCCCTAATTTGCAATAGAGTCTTGGGCAGAGTTAAATAGCTCTGAGCATGGAGCCCAGAATTTAATTTGAACTCTAATGAAAATCTGGGACAGTTTCTGATGTTCACCCAGTCTGAAAACCAGGCCAGCCAGTGAGCTACATGTGAACTATAACTTAATGGATGCCTGCAGGAAAATCAATGCATCAAAATGAATAGAAAACCGACACTCTCTATAAATAATAGTCTACACTTATGACAAGCCTCCCAGTAGCTTTCTGTCTGAAGTAGCAAATAGAAAAGTCACTATTAAGATGGAAGCAAAGAGAATAATTGAAGGAAATTTTTTTATATGTGATTTTATTTTCTTTCAGCTGAAAGAAGAGGGTCAGTTAAACCCTGAGAGATATCCCTGACAGACTTCCAAACAAATGCAAGGGTAACAAAGATAAACACATTTCCTGTGAAAACTGGGCAACTCACATCATCCACGTGCAAAGAAATCTGGGTTTGCTTTTGTTAGCATCCTCTTCTGAAATGTGATCCAGAGAGGCAGTGATGACAAAAGGTGTGAGTGACACAACATGTCAACACAACGTCAGGCTACACCGAGCCATGGAATAATCACCCTGGTTCTCCCATCAGAGAAACCCGATCAAGGTTTTCTCAGTATAATGAAGTATAATTTTTCAAGCATGTTGATTGAAAAATACTGGGTTTCTTCTATTACCTCAGAACTACAGCAGTGTTTCTCATCCTGCAAAAAGCCACCCCTCATGGCTTAGTACCGTATGGTATTAGAGGAAGGAATTCAAACCTGCCTGCAGCTTTAGGACCAGCTCATGGTTAGCACTTACAGCTGCAACAATCCCAAAGGACTTCCTGGGCATATTCATAACAGTTAATTTTTCTAGATATAGGCTCAAGTCTAAAGTCTCGTCTGGATATGAATACTGCACACCCCATAACTTGAAGCACTTGGATCCCAGGCTTGGGCTTCAGCCAGGTCCTGCTGATGGGCCACCACTACTCTAAGCTCAGCACATGTGAGTCGAGATGCTGAGTGTACATTACACTGGGCACTCTCTACCACATACCTCACTCTGCTGTGACACCACCTTTGAGTTACTCCTCAGAGGTAGGCACACCTCAACAACAATTTTTGGACAGGGTTTCCTCCTGTGATTGTCTTCCATAAATACCTGTCCTGGTTTGAGCCAGGATGAAGCCAATTTTGACCTGAGTCAAACGGTGACAATACCTCAAAGCACATTAAGCATTTTGTCCAAGTCCCAGACTGTCAGGTTTAAAACAAAACCACCACGAGCCCCCCCAAAACCTGCAACTCAAGTCTCAGTCACCCACGATGTAGAAGGCCGGCTGCCCTTGTTCCTAGAAAGCAAAGGCTTCTCTTCCTAAGAACCTCCATTTTGGAGATAACCTCCTCATTTTCCTCATGCTATGACTGAGGACACACTCTGAGCTCTCGTTGCTTCCATGGGCTCCACCCTCCACACAAGACAAAGCTCTATCAATGCCGACCTTTCCTTGGAGGAAAGACACATTTTTTTGGAATTGCCCATTTTGGAAAGGCCCATTTTGGGGGGAAAATCCACATTTTTCCAGCTTTACTGTTTTCATAGAGATACAGTTAACTAAGGCATCTGAATTCTAAACTGATCCATGAAAAAAGGGCAACTAGATACGTCCATGGCCTATGTGGAAGCCAAATTTATTGCATCCACAAATGATGAAGCCACATGCAGAAGCTCAGTAGAGGAAAAAGATGATAAGAGGATGTTTTTCACTGTGGAAAACTGTAAAAATACCTACCTTCTTCAATATTGAGGAAAAGAATAATACTAGAAGGGTTGTCTTATATGTCTACCATGTAATTAGATTTACAGATTCATTTACTTCATTTTTAAGTGGGCATTAGTAGCTGACTGCATGCATCCTGGGGAGAAGCTTACCAACTCTTTCCCATTAAGCATTTTGTCCAAGTCCCAGACTGTCAGGTTTAAAACAAAACCACCACGAGCCCCCCCAAAACCTGCAACTCAAGTCTCAGTCACCCACGATGTAGAAGGCCGGCTGCCCTTGTTCCTAGAAAGCAAAGGCTTCTCTTCCTAAGAACCTCCATTTTGGAGATAACCTCCTCATTTTCCTCATGCTATGACTGAGGACACACTCTGAGCTCTCGTTGCTTCCATGGGCTCCACCCTCCACACAAGACAAAGCTCTATCAATGCCAACCTTTCCTTGGAGGAAAGACACATTTTTTTGGAATTGCCCATTTTGGAAAGGCCCATTTTGGGGGGAAAATCCACATTTTTCCAGCTTTACTGTTTTCATAGAGATACAGTTAACTAAGGCATCTGAATTCTAAACTGATCCATGAAAAAAGGGCAACTAGATATGTCCATGGCCTATGTGGAAGCCAAATTTATTGCATCCACAAATGATGAAGCCACATGCAGAAGCTCAGTAGAGGAAAAAGATGATAAGAGGATGTTTTTCACTGTGGAAAACTGTAAAAATACCTACCTTCTTCAATATTGAGGAAAAGAATAATACTAGAAGGGTTGTCTTATATGTCTACCATGTAATTAGATTTACAGATTCATTTACTTCATTTTTAAGTGGGCATTAGTAGCTGACTGCATGCATCCTGGGGAGAAGCTTACCATCTCTTTCCCACTTCATCAAGCACCAGATAGTTTCTGCTATGTCTGTACAGAGAAGTTTAATCCCATACCCACAGGGACTGAAAGCCCCTTTCCAGCTGGGTAATCACCAGAACCAATGGGAACTAGATTTCCTGTCCCACAAATTATTAAGATGACAGAGCAGTTTCTACACTGAACATTGGTACATAAAAATTAGCTTAAAAAAAATAATAATAAAAAGACAAACTACTTTGCTAAATAATAATCAGGAGACAACTTACTTCAGATCATAAGAATAATTTCTCAGCAATAATTTCAAATTCCTTGAAATTATATATATTCTAAAATTTTCAAAAGTACCATTTTTTTAAGAAGCCTTCTAAAATAATTTTGAAATTATCAAATTGTTCAGTTGTGGAAGTACCTGCAGCAGTTCTGAAGTATTTCTGAAACCAACTTTAAATTAAGTATTTTGTCAAAAGTTTTGCTTCCACAACCTGGATTTTTTTTTTTATTAAACACCGAATATTTTCTTAAAAGTTTCCAGCTCAAACAATAAGACACCTAAAAACATAGATAGTAAGACAACTGACACAGGCCAAAAGCTGACACTTCAGATCTCACCCATGTGGGGAGCAATTTGACCAACAGAAGAGGAAATAATTATTTTCCTCATGCCATAGCAAGCTCCATAGCCAGCAGAGCTCCAAGCAGCAGCTTCTGACTCCTCCAGGGGTGTTTTGGCTGGATGGCCACAGCACTGGAAGATGCTTATGGTCCCCACCACCCACCCTGCACCTGTTGACAGCACAACCAGTAAAAATAACAAAGCAAACTGACTCAGTATTTACAGGCAAGAAAGGGAAGGCACTAGAGCCCTTCTCAGCTGGGGATATTTTTATTTTCCCTCTGCATCTCCCCTGAGAAGCCTCATCTGCTGCAGAGGCCAAAGGGGCAGTTTGCCCAGAGCCCTCTGCACCTGAATATTTAGGAAATGGGGATGAAGTTCAACCCAAAGCAAATCCCTCTGTACCTCTGTGACTGAGAATTCAAACACATACCTTCCAGTTCTGACATCTCTCCCTGGGTTTTAAGGCTAATATAACAAAGTTTATGTTGCTGTGGTTTTTCAGGTTGCCATAGAAACCTTAAAAAAAAGTCACTGTGACCTCTTTACAGAAAGGACCTCATCCAGAGCCCTTAGAAATCCATGGGAAGGCTGCCACAGTATGCCCTTGGCTTTCAACCAGGCTTATTTTCTAAGAATGTGGTGTAGGAACTAAACCCCACCAGAAAGGGCTGGGAAGCCCACACGGAAGCACCCGTTGGCTCAGCAGAAGAGAGAACAAGCCCTGGTGCTCTCCCTCCTTTGCTCCATCCTCCGTGATGCTGTAGCAAAGCAGACATTTTGCATTGAATTCTACTTTTATTTTTAAAAGTACAAAGCATACCAGAGCACTGGTGAAGCACATCCGTTTATACTTGAACTAAAGCATACTGGCTCTGTCCTGTATTTTTTGGGGTGGAAAGGGAAACTCAGTGGGTCATAGCAGGGTAATCTCTTTTTAATGTAGTGCTCTGTGCAAAATCCACACAACGCCAGCCAAAGGAAGACAGATATTAATGATATTATCTTGCGCACATAAAAAAATAAAACATCTACAGTAACATTCATCTGTTGATGGCTTTCTCAACACTGAAATATTCCAAATTACCAGGTCTGTTAAAAGGGACAGAAAGAGTACTGCTAGAAATAAAATGCATTTTTCCAAGCCTGGTGTGTGTTTATCTTAGATATTTGTAGGGTCTACACTACCTTGGTATCTAGAGTTGGTACATTTTTAACATAATTTCTCTATGTGGTAAGAAAACATTTGTCCCCATTTTGCAGATGGGGAACTAAAAGAAAGAGCAACTCATCCAGCAATGGCAACCAGAAGTACTTAATTAACATTAGGTTTCAAAACATCAAAAATTGCCTTCAGTCATGAGTTTCAGAAAAACAATAACTGGACTTTCTGCACTTGTCCTTTGTTTGCTGAACCCTACGATGCTTCTTGGCTTTTGTTCTCAGGCATCTTTGAGGGATAAAACTGAATTTTAAGCCAAACAAGGGCCCGCAGGCATATGATTTCTCTATACAGGCTCTTCAAAGAACAGAAGAAAACTGTGAAACTCATGGAGGTCAACAAGGACCTGTCTTCTTTCCAGCAGAGCCCTGGCAAACCAGGCTGATCATTGCTTCAGCAGAAAATAAGGACAAAAAAATCTTCAACCTTATACCAACAGCAGCAAATCCCCTGGTGTCACTAGGGACCATCTCACTGCTCATAAAATGGTGTTTTTTCATAATCAGAATGCAGGATCAGTCAACATGGCAACATGCCTTCAAGTCACAAAACAGTGAAGTATCAATATAAAGTCAAAGTCCTAAAGTACTGTGGTAAGGATGGGTTTGAGTCCAAGTTGCTTTGCCCAGCAATTTGGCCAGAAATTCCTGGAAGACACAAACCCATCGAGTTCTTTGCCATCACCCTGAAATAAAGTCTGGTAATAGTCAAAATTTGGAATTTTTTTCTTTGAGGATAAATCCTAGTTTTTTTCCCCCTTGTTCCATCACTGTTTAGAATTTTTCAGCGTATTTGTCAACACCCAGAAGACTCCCCAACACTCTGTACCATAATACAGAGCTGGATTGCAAATATCTCAAGAACTCATTCGTCCTGAACTTGAAGCAGCCACCAAGGTGGACTTGGAGAGGAGATCCTCCCTCTGGGTGGAACAAGCAAGCCCTTGAGTGGCATATTTCCTCATGTCAGCTGGTGAGACTGCAGCAGGGATTTTTCTTTGTCTCTTGGATCACAAAACATGTATTTACATATGTAAGGACGTGATTGCACTTGCACATATGGTTTGTTGTTTCTTTAAACAACATTGTTTTCCACTGTGATATAAAACACGTACAAAAACATCAGAGCTGTTACACAGAAACCACTTGAGCTTCCATGCACTCATACAACAGCTCTGGTGATCAGAAGAAGTGATTCAACCCATGCATCACCTACATGACTGCCAGCCCCAAGTGTTCAGAGTATGTTTAGCATTTTATTTCATTGCTTTTTTTGCTTTCTAGACTCTACTGCTATTCTCATATCACATTCTTCTGCAGCAAATGACAGGAGATACTTTTTGTCTTAATGGAAGTTAAAGATTTTAATCAAATTCCTTGCTTTAGGAGCAGTGACATGAAGTGACATGAGGATACCTAGAAGGGGGCCTACAGGAAAGCTGGGGAAGAGCTTTTCACCAGAGAGCAGAATGATGGGACAAGAGGTAATGGTTTTAAACTGAAAGAGGGGACATTTACGTTTGACATCAGGAAAAAATTCTTCAGCATGAGGGTAGGAAGATGCTGGAATAGGTTGCCTGGGGAGGCTCTGGAAGCCTCCTCCATGAAGGTGATCAAGGCCAGGTTGGATGAACAGCCTGGTCTAGCAGGAGGTGTCCCTGCTCATAGCAGGGAAGTTGGAACCTGATGACTTTTAAGGTCCTCTCCAACCTTAACCATTCTATGATTCTATGATTTGCAGGAGAGAGCTGCCACCACTGAGGCACATACCTTCATGCAGTAAGTTGCAGTAATCCCTTGTCACCATATCTAAGAGAGATAATGTCACAAAAGGCAGCCCTTTGCTATACCACTGCACCTTGAAAAGAGGGGGGGGCTTGGAGCTGCCTACACAAAATTATTGAGGGGATGAATATGGACATAGAGAAGGGAGGGAAGAATGAGAACAGAGGATTTTTGTAGATCTTCCCACCCCAAAGATCCAGCAAATCAGCATTAACTCCCCTAGAAATGCTCCCTCTACTGTGAGCGTTAGGGCTGGCATCTCCCATCTGACTGCACACCTGCTCAGCCTTACACATTCAGCACCAGAATCTGAGCCCACAGGTCCTTAGGATGCCAATTTTGCATCTGCAATCTCGTTCTTTCATGCCATGGATTTTGTGATATCATCTTTATGCCCTTTAATACTGCTGACTCTCTCTAGGGGTAACTGGTAGGACTTACTAAGTCATCTACTACAGACTTTGCCAAAACAAAGAATACCGGCCAGCAGTTCATGTTCCCCGGCTTTTTATGTTCCCAGGAACCACACTTTGAATTCTGCTTTTTGCTCTCACAGTCCCTAATCTAGCTGAATCTAAACTAGAGAGCAGCTTTAGTTCTGTTTTACAACTGAAGCCATGAGATTACATTAATAAACAGAACACTAAGGCTGCTATGCAATCACCAAGGCCAGATGAGGCCAAATTCACGTCACTTGAACCATGCAGGAATGTTTTCCTTGATGTTATGGTGGTTTTGATTGAACGACTGGAAAGATAACACTTCAGATGGCTATGAATGAACCTCAGTTTCAAGAACTGTTGAACAGCTGAAATTTCAGGCTGGATCACAAACAGCAACTCAAGCTTTTCATCTATCGCTCATCATTTCTCAAAGTATGTTATAGAGAGAAACCTTTCCCTAAGAAGGTCTACAGCATTTACCAAGAGGAGGAACTTCACTTTTACTGAGCAATAGCCAGCATTTTGTAAGCATATGGTATCCAAATGCCCATTTGGAAACAGCGTTCACTCTCCTGGGGCAGACACACACATACACCTCATAAAAACAGATTTACAAGTCAAAATCAGCTATGGTTTGGAATGCAGGTCCTTTTCCGTGGATACTGCAGAGCATGAGGTGCTCCCCAGATGTGCCTATTGTAATAAAATGCACACTTGCAGGAACAGCAACCAGCTAATTCATTATGGCTTCCCACTTAAGTGATCATATTATAAGAGCATAAAATCATTACGGCTCATTCCAAGGGGAAGCAACAGGGCACTGTTTGCTGTTAACTATTTATTCCACCTAATTAGCACCGCTATGGCAATCCTGGGGCATGCACACGTGGTTCACAGGGACTATGGTCAAATAGAAACAGTTGTTAACACACCTCACAGTGGCACTGAAACACAAAGCAAGTGTGGACTCTTACTGCAACCTTTGAACTCCCCATTGAATTAATGAATGGGACAGAAATGTCCTTTATTTGGGCACACTCAGAGCAGGAAGACCTATTATTTGAGAAATATTAGCTATTCATCCTTCCCTATGTATCACATTTGCAAATTATTCTTCACAAACTTGCAAACTTTTCTTCACAAAGTGAAATTATTTTTTTATTAATTTTCTTTACAAAGGCTTCATCCCCCATTGTCAACTTGGTCAGACTTGTTTCAGTCTGTAGGTCAGTCCTCATGTTCTAACTTCAGCTGGAAAATGTTCACAAGTGGTGACTGCTCCAGTCACTGGTTTCACCTCTAACACCCTCAGGAAAACAATGAGTTACAACCAACTTTTTTGTAAGCACAGATACTTGCACCAAGAGCAGCCATCCCTGAAATACTAGCACAAAGCAAACACACTTGTTTAAATTACTTCCATTGGTAAAGGAGGAAGAGACAAAAGTTGTCAAAACACAGAGTGAGTTGTAGGAGGTTTGCTCAGTTTTTCTGCTGTTTTACTAACTATGCCCTTAGCGTAGAGGGGGATATTTTTGGAAAGTCTTATAAAATCCATTCAGCTGTTTCTGAGGGAGATGAATGTGGAAAAAAAAACCCCACACCTCACAGCTGTCAACTTTATTTTTCAGATTTTTTTTTTTATTTTTGGTGCTTGGCTTTGATTTAAAATTCCAGACTTGGCAAGGCAAATGGTGGCCCTGGCTGAAAAAGAACTGTGTTCTGAAATGACCACTGTATGGATGTTTAAATCTGACCAGTGAGGCTGACACAATATTGATGAGAAGTGCTCTGAACCTCAGCAGGTGCAAAGGCAGGAGTCAAAATGGTTGTACTAGCATTTGTATATTCGAACTTGAAGTCATTCAAAGCAACATGAGCAATGAGATAAAACAAGGGCCCATTTAAAAAAATAAATTACTGAAAACGGCTATCTCTGCTAAGTCTCACAACTAAGTATCACACCAAACAGCATCTCCTTGAAATGGCACACACTAGTTTGTTCAACCTGTCATCTCTACTAAAACTATTTACATGCCAACAAAGTTAAGTAATACACTAGCTAAACTGGGATTACATTTTCCCCAGCACAATTGAGCAGCACCTGTAAACCTATGGCTGTAAGAGCTGGTCATTATTGGTCTTCACTTTGTTTTTTTCCAGCTTTAATAGGTTTGTGTGCTGCTACTACCATGGCATTGTGTGTTGAACATCTTCAAGCTATCATCACAGGTGGCTTTCTCAAAAAGTACAATCTTTGGTCAAGGACAACTGCTTAACTCCAGAATTTGGATGATGAACTCTGGCATCTCGAGATTGTTTTCCTGAGACAAACCCAGTTTAATTCATGAACTTACATTGGGGGGAAGTAAATTAAAACAGCACTTTGGTAAAACAGAGGGCTTTCAGTGACCTCCATTCAGTAGCCAAGAATTAGCAAGGAAAACACCATTTCCCATTTTTTAATTGATGCTTATGCCAAAATGCTTCGGGTATGTACAATCCCAAACAAAAGTCTTTGGGGAATTTCAGCCTCAGGAAACACACTCTCCTGGGCAAAATGTGGTTTCCTGGAGTCAGTAGTTCTATTGCAGAACACTGGATGTTAACTTTGTTAATAAGAAAACATTTTTCAAATGAAAAATTACTTGTTAAACCACTTTTATGTCACTTTTTCAGTAACACATGAAAGTAAACAAACCTAAGATGTTAAGTAAAATAAAAAACCCACTACACCTGCAGAGTTTTACCAGCTCACATTACAAAGTCCTCTCTGAAGTGGTTGGTGAACTATTTCCATTACAAACAGCAAGTGTTCTTGAAAGTAATTCAAAGAGTCAAATTAGGCAGATTACATCAGAGTATATTTCCCTGCAGCATAAGGACTTTTGAAACACCTGCCTGACATATTTCAACCACTGCAGAGAAACATGGCACTGACTGGTTTCAGGAACTGCTAGAGCCTTGAAAGAAAGGTAATTTTACATTTAATTCTACAAAACAACTTTTAATTAGCAAAACCATTTTATTTGCTATTTGTACTTCTGTTTTTAAACACAAAACAACAATAATATGCAGTAACTTGAGGCCAAAAGCTGCACTAGCTAAAATTACAGTAACTTTTGTACACTTCACATTAAACACTAAATGCCTTCAATTAGTCCCAGCATTTTACTGGAGACTTTGTTGTCTGGAACACGTTTTAGCTAATTAGATGTATATAAGCCACAAAACCCAAGTGACAAGTTCAAGAAAGAAGTAATGGGAACGTTGGACAAGCCAGCATCAAAGAGGTACAATTTCACACTAGCCTTGGGAAAGAAGAGTGAGAGGGTTTATAAATGGATCCACTGTTGGAGCCGACCTGCCCCAGACACATGGCATCATAGGGCACTTAGCATCTCAGCAGCTCAGAGACTGCTGCAATTGCCTTTTCACTTAACTTCAGTTCTTGGAAAAATGCTGGAACAAATCATTACACAAACATTTGAAGCAAGAGACAGAGATGACTGATATCCAGCATGGGTTTCTCAAGAGCAAATCACACCAAAGCAGCCTATTTCCTTCAAGAGCAGACAGATTACGTAGAGTGGGGAAAGCAGCATATATAGTTCATGCCCTAAATCATCCAAAGCAGTAGGCAGGGTGACAAGGACAGAAGCAGGAGTACCTTGATGTAATAATGTTTAGATGCTGCCTTTCAGGACATTTCTTCATCTCAATATATGTGCAAAGCTGGGTGGAAAAAAGAAAAATCAAAGTGGCCGAGTTGGTGTTGCTGTTCCCTGCACTAAGCCAGGCTCTGCTGAGTTCTGTCCCAGCTGCAGTTTATTTAGTATTTTCCTTAATAACTCAAATGATGGAATAGGTAGGATGCTGCTCAAACACACAGCTAATGTTAGGCCAGGCAGAGCTGCAAAGGGAATTGAGAGGATTACTGTGCAAAATGGAGAGACAAATTGTACAAGTGGTTTGGGAAAGAAAAAAAAAAAGGGGGAACAGACAGGATGGGATTCAACTCAATATGGAAAAATGCAAGATTTAAGCTGAGTCAAGAATAATCAGTTGCATAAATCAGAAGCTGGGAATTCCTTGTGTCTGATACCAAGCATACAAATATGGGAATTATAATCAAAGAATTTGAACATCAGGCAGCAACACCATAGTGCAGAAAAAAAATACATATAAAAGAAAAGTAGTGAGAGTGTCAGCTGGAACCCAGCTCAGATACTGTATCCTGTTTTGAAATCTCCTCCTCAAAAATATGTATCTGCAGGACTACCCAAGAGAACAAATGAACAGGCACATCAGAAACAATGGCAGAAGAAACACCAGAAAAACTGTAGTTGTTTAGCACATAAAAAGATTGAGAGACATGAGTTCAGTCTTCAAGTACTTCTGGGCTAAAATGAAGTAACATGCAGAATGTAGAAATACAGCAGAATCACAACTGCCAGAGCCACAATATTTGTCTGAGGGGGGCAAGAGGAGATACCGTGGCTGAAAACACTCCAAGATCTAAGTAAGCTGCTGCTTGGATCTAGATGAAGTAATGGGAGCAGCAGTTTCAACAAGAAGCACCTCCAAGTAAACATGAAAGCAAGGACCTTTTGCATCATTTTATGTTAAACGTTTCCTTTAAGTTAAGAACATGACACCTCAAGTGGAGCTGAAAAGTATTTCCTAGCAGAGATTTCTCACTCTTACAAATTAGCCCTTTTTAGTCTGCATTTTTATCATGCTATTATCCCTCAGCCTTTTTTGTTTAAATAATTTTTTAAATCCTTTTCTAAATCTAAAGTTCAACATCAGTTTTCCAGTTTAAGCTCCTTTATAACAGACAAAATATCCTTATGTCAACATTATAAGCCCGTGTAATCTATTTCTAGGATTCTTTTAAAAGCCTGTAATTCAACAGAAGTTAAGGCTATTCCTCATGGTAGCAGCCCCAGGGCTCTGTCAAGATGACTGTGTCTTCAATCTATCAAGTCCAGGTACTAGTTCTGCTTTTTTTAGAAGATAATTTTCAACACCACTGCATTGTGATGGTCTCTGAAGAGCACAGCTGCCATTTTGCACCCCTCTGACACAGTTAAAGTGATTAGTTAAGCCTGATACAGTCTATCAGCAGTGCTGCTGAATCTTTCCAGGGAACAGAAAAAGCAAAGTTAGTAGGGAGATATAAGCATCTTTTATTACAACCTTATACAGCATTATTGATTCTGGACTACACACCCAAATTTCTACTTAAATTGTTGAGTTAGAAATTAGCTTAACACTTTCCAAATCAAGGTTTTGACCTGCTTTTTCTACTAGCAGCCAGCATGCAGCACTGCAAAGTCTGTACTTAAGCATTTTTGATGGCCAACTTCTAGGCCAGTTCCATCAGTTCTTACCTCTATCTCCCACATTTCAAGAGTCAAATTAAAGACTGCTGTCAGCAAAGTTGAAAGTTTTTCTTATTGCATAATGGATCTCCTCAAGGCCTCAACATTTGCTTTAGTTCTTTCACAGGTATGAGCTGGGGATTGATCCTTTCAGAAGGAACCTTGCAGTTGTGCTATTAAGGCATTGCAGCTCATGGATAATGAGAATGTCCTGCTCTCCATTTGATCTGCATCTAGAAAAACAATCTATTTATGGAGCACTTTGCCTATTACAATTTCTCTTTCCTTCCCATTTCATTAAGTACAAGTTTTGGGATTTTCCTTTAACTTCTTTCTCCAGAGGAGCAAGGGACTTAGGGAACAGAAAGCCAAATTTTGGCAACTAGAAGTAATCAGAGATCCAACTAAAATTAGCTTTCTGGATGGTCTCAGTATCTGGAGACACACAGGGTAGTGCAGAAGACAATTCCAAAGAACTAAAGATCAAACCTGCTACTGAAATAGATTTGAGAGATATCAGGGTGTATTCCAACAACTTAGATCAAAATGCCCTGCAACCTCTAACTCAGCCTGGCAGCAAACTGTGGAGGAGGAGAGCATTCCCATCCTTCATCTCTGAGAACTGAAGTAAAAGTTGTAAAGAAGTAAGATTTAGTCAGGTCCCTTATGAAAGATGGGCCTGTTGAAATCAGGCCTCAAGCAGTTTGCCCAAGGATAAAAAATAAATCAGTGTAATTAAATTATTTACAGTTTTCACATCAAGCTCAAAGTTCTCTGGCTACCCAAATATCTCCATGTAGGTATTATTTTATAAACTTTCCTTTTCTGAAGGAAACGTGAACTTACACAAAAACATGAAGGCTACAGGCCCAAGCACTCAAAACTTAGGAAATGCCAGAATTAAGTTTGCATGGGCAAAAGAAAATATTTTTCTCTTAATTTCATTCCCAGAAATGGTGAAACCATTTTTTGTTGAAGTTTTCCAAACAATTCATCTGAGGCAGGCATTCAGCATGGAAAGTTTCAGCTCAAACAGTTAAAATTTGGCAAAGCTATATGCCACTGAAAACAGGGTCTTATAATGGGAAATGTGAGGCAAGCTTAATTACAGGCAGCACTTCGAATGTATTTAGGACTAAAATTTCATGCTGGCTTTGCTAGGTCTGTTTTTCTAGGAATACTGCACAAAAGTATTTCAACCTCCTTATATACATTCAGATTTCAGACTGTGTTGGTAAGTTTGGGGTCTTAGACAAACTTGACCAAAACTACAACATAGTTATTCCCATTAACCATCAGACAATGAAATAATCACTTTAGAAAAATTAAAATAAAAATCTCATTTGTATGATATGAGGTAGAAGCAGGCACAGGCTTTCCAAGGATCTTAATAGTCACAAAAGTTTCAAGTTTTAACATGGGATATTTTTTTTTAGTTTGCATATTTCAAATCAACTCTAGAGCTGGTCAAATTGTGATGCTTTTTTTTGTGAGAAGCTGGCTACAAGATAAAATCAAATAATACCAACTTTTCAGCAGATCTGTTCAATAATTAGTACCTGGAATTTCAAAAGGAAAGGAAGTAAATTCAAAGGACCTGGCTGGCATCATTGCAGTGCTCAATTCTCCATGTCCCAGCTTTCTCCACAGGCTTCTGCAGCACCTATTCTTGATGGAATCTACAGATTGCAACATTAGAAAGTAGCATGTACCCTGTATCAAAGAATTCTCAAGGTCCAAACACACAGTTGGGATTACAAAGAAACACTAAGGACAGCACCAGACTATATAATACTTCTTGGTTTGGGGGTGGTTTATGGGAAGGCAGCCTCATTACTATATGCAATTAATTTCCTGGCTAATGCTAAACTGCTCACCACAGTTATGGAGTTAGAGTTATACAGATATTTTTTTGGTGGATATAAGTAGAAACTCAGCAGGGCCTTCAATCTGAAGAAGGTGGTATGTTTACCACCTCATTTCTACTGACTACCAACTCAAAGACGGATTTACAGGAACTCCAAAATGGAATATGGTTGTGAAGGGACTGAAGCAACATTATGCAATAGTACTGAAATTAAATTCTGGTCCATTCAATGCCTAAAAAGAGTGAAAATGTAAACATCAAGTTCTGTTTTGTTCTACAGGAAAAATGCATTTATCAAGAAAGAGAATCAGCTTTTGGTCGTAGCCTTGTCTGAGGTGCAGATCTGCTTCCAGTTCTCTCCCTGACTACAAGCTTTCTGTTTAACTTTGGCTAATTCATTTACTTCTTCCAGGCCTCAGCTTCCTATTTTTAAAGTGTAAATACCACCCTCTCCCATTCTCCTGCTCTTTTCCAGTTAGACTGCAGGTTCTTCCAGGCAAGCACTGCTTCACCTTGTGCAGTGCATATACCACCCGTGAAACAGATCCTGGGGGAATTTCAAAGCACTACTACAATAGGAATAGATCCTAGTTCTCCATGCTGTCAGTTGATTAAATTCATTATTTCCAGCAAATTTTACACCGCTGTTAACTTTAATTAGACGTATTTTATTTGGTCCTTCTTCAATTTGTCTCTTTTGAAGCACACCTCCCAAAACTGCATCTAATATTCTACTCAGCTAAACATACAGTGACTTCTTTATACACTTCAATAATACAGTGACATAAAGAAAGCCTGTGAGGCAAGGCATCTATGGTAGGAAAAATAAAGGTGACCTGTACAGTCCTTCTCCAACTTTCCTAAAGACTTAATCTTTGTAATTTATTAATCAGGGAGGTTTGTTCCACAGTGACCTTGCCAATTAGGCTACATTGCAACGAACATCTTTAAGAGCTCCTGGTGACACAATGGCTTCTTGATTGAGTGTATTTGCACAAAATTTCCTACATCAATCTCACAGCACTGATGGAGGTGATGTAAGAAAGCTGGGAAACAACCACCAACTGTAAAAAAGCTAAGGTTGCCCTCAGCAGCTGAGCACTGGAGTGACTTTTTTCAAAACTGATGCTGAGGTTTTAAGCTTTGCGTGCAGTGTCATCCATCACAAAAACAAGTGTGGAAAACCTGGATGATCTTTCAGGTCCCTTCCAATCCAAAGCATTCTGTGATTCTTTCTACTCTTGCAGTTTGCGTATTTATATACAAGATCAGCACAGACGGATCTTTCCTCGGTTGAGACATAGATCCAATTACCCTGTCTCCTAAAAATCTGCACTATTAATGCAGTTAATATTGGTTTTACTGAAGAACCCCTGCACATTTTTTGCTTAAGGCACTCCTCTGAAAATTCAAATGGTGATAATTTCTTTCTACCTCTATCCCAGGGAAAGTTTCTAAAGGAATGAGACTCAACCCAGATTTGACATGACTATGTCTGAGGAAGCTGTAAACTAAGCAAGAGAGCTTCCACAGCTTGGCCACAGAACACTGTTTCACTAGAGAAATCATGCTATTTTAGGGTACTTTCACCAACTGCCTTAGGAATGAATTAGTAGGAGTTCTATATTGACACCATACAAACCCAGCTGTGATGCAGTTTTACCTCCATCTTCCCTGTGCTCCCTGGGAGTTGAGGTTCAACTTGAGGTCTCACGTATTAAAGAACTGGAAGTTGTTGTTGGTTTTTTTGTCCAGGGATACAGGCTATTCTGTAGCATTGTGAGCAGCTCAGGAAAGGGTTAAGCTATCTTACCCCCATAGACCTAGTCCTGCTTTGCAGTGCTAGTACTCTGGCACCCCCAGTTCTGCTCCTGTGAAGAGCTGTAAGACTCAGGAGGAATGAAGGGTGGCAGGAAAGATGTTGGAGCAGTTTTAGACATGCAAAACCTATAGCACTGAATTTTGTCCATATGTTCAGAGGGCTCTAATAGTGTTCAACTCAAATAAGGCATTTTTAAAGTACTTATCCTAGGTGTATTAAAGCACACAGATTTCCTCAGAGTTCTCCTGTATCATATACACAGTGAGGGAACAATGTCTTTACTTAAGCCAGTACCTCAGATCTCTTTCCACGCAGTGTTTTAGTGAAAATAAAGAGATTTTCTTACAGCCAAATTTTAACGTAAGACACAACGTCACTGAAAAGGGTTTGTGGAACAACAGAATGACAGGCTGGAAACTGCACTGTCATCCTGAACTACCAAAAAATACATGAGCATAGCATCTAGCATAAACCAGACTAATGTCCAGAAGATCAAGTCCTAGAAAAACTGTCAAAGCTGCATTTTTCCATTAGAAACACCTAGGCTGGCTGCCTAGTGTGAAGCATTCGAGGTTCTGCAGCACTGGCCTTTTGAGGGACGAGGAGCAGTCTCCGCATTCATGTTACAGAGGTGCAGCCTTCACCAAACCAGAGGCTTGTGCTGCAGCATGGTTCCAGGGCAACTCTAAATGGTGAGCAACTGGGGAAGGCTAACCTAAAACTCACATCTGCCAGCAATTATGCTCACTCACTGAAGCAAAAAAGAATTCTGCTTATTTGTGTTAAGCTGTAAATACAACATGGCATTGGCTTCCAACTCCAGAGATAAGTCTGTCATTACCGAAGCTGAACACTGATCAAACCAGAGAGGTGTGTCAGTAATCATGTTCTTATTACCAAACTTTAATCTGGTTGCATATAAATCAGCATTATTTGTTATCGCTTAAGATTTATTAGTGCAGTAAAAAATATCCACTCTCAAACTAACATGCTTTCTCATAACTTCATTTTTACACACATAGCACCTGGGAGTTCTCCCAAGTCTAACAGGCAGAGTACCCAGGTTCAAAGCCTGGGTACTGCTAAAAGACAAAGAGAAAGAATGCTAATTATGTAAGAAAAGAAATACATCTTATCAGGTACCTCCAATGTGCTGCTATCAATCAGCTTTAATGGGACAGCATTTCATAGCAGACTTCCTTGTAACTCTGAAGAAAGCTAGGGTAGCTGCCACATTAATCTATACTGGAGGCTACAGAAATGCATGTTATTAATGTGCAAAATGTATTAATAATGTGTTATTGGTCATGAAGAATACACTGATCAGCTGCCAAGTACTGACCCAACCTTCTTTGTGGCCTTTGTGGTCAGGTCCTGTGCCCCCTGAGTTACTCTCCTCAAGTTCTAGCTCATGAAGACTAGAGTGACCTCAAGATGTTACTCACGACTTGAGCTGTCACACCAGCTGTGATATGTATTTGGTCTCTGCTCTCAGAAGTCAGAAGAGGCTTCCAGAGTCAGGGTCATTCCTGAGGCTGTCAAGGATGGGCAGTGTGGCTGTGCAAATGAAACCCGACCTCCACGCCAGCCAGAGCAGCAGTGCTGGCCAGAAATACCAGCCAGAATGCCACAGCCAAGGAGCTGGTGGTTAGAGAAGGAGCTTTTAAATGGTTTTGAGAGACATGGAAAATGCCACAATTAGGGGACTACAGATTCCTTACACAAATATTTTTCAGATGTACTCCCACACCAGGAGGCATTTGATTTTAGGCTTGTTTTCTTAGGGAAACAAGGCTTAAGCAACCACAAAGACTGTTTGCTCCACCCAACAACCTGTGCCATTCATTACTACATCTCTGTCAAATGTATTTACAACTAGTTGTCCTGCAAAAATAATGAAAACACGGGGCCAGATAGGAGAGAGAGGTTATTTCATGACTGAGAGGGACAAACTTGCCCTGCAGCCTTTATTACACACCATTTGGAGTTCACTCTTGCATACCAGAGATCCCAGCTGTTGGCAACCCTTAAACCTGGTTTTCAGCAACTCACTACAGGTGGAACAACTTGCATTAACAAGGGCAAGAGAGGCAGCCTCATTTTTTGCACTCTCCTCCCCCTTCTCAAAAAGCAGCCTTGCAGCATGGCCTTCTGCTTTGTAGCAACCGACTGCTGCAAACTGTAGAATGTAACACTCAAAGCAATGGCAGAAGTCAGCATTGAAATATGACCTTTAAGTCAAGATTACATTTTTGCACCCAAACAATTTGCTTTCAGAAACTCAGACCTAGGTAAGAAACCATTCTGAAGGACTATGGCAATGGTGACAACCCAAGAGCCAGAAGAGCAAAACATGAGCAAGTAAACTGACCAGAATCTTTAATAATTGTTTCAATGTATAGTACAATAAAAAGAATTAGAGCTCATTAGCATCTGAACATTTTTTTTCCTCCAAAATCAAGAGATACATAAAATTGAGGAGGAGGTGGCGTTAGGAAAACACAAGCAGCAAGCAAACGTCTAGAGGAGAAAAACTCTATCTTGTGTTTTCTTCACTGAAACAAACAAACAAACAAAAAAAGGTAGACAAGCTGCACACACACACCTTTTTGGGTTTTTTTGTGGTTTGTTTTTTTTTTTTAAATAAACATTGTATTAAACTGTCCTCTGACCTGATCAGTTTTCCAGCTGTGACCTTCAAATCCTGCTAACAGCCATGAAAACTACTCATCACCCCCTCCAGCACCCTATCTCACAAGGACAGCTACCTAGAGAGCCACTGCTGGGACAGTCCCTTATGCAAGATGGGTCTTTGGAACTATCTGTGTTGCCCATAAATGAGGCCCCACAGGCTAACACATGAAGAACCAACCAAGGATCTGAAAAAAAAACTAATCAAAGCCCAAAACACATGGAAGCACCTCTCCACCTGCTACAAGACCACTTAGTCCCACAAGAGAACAAAATTCAGCCCACATGTCACTGCAAGATCTGGCTTAAGTCAGTAGCCTGACCACAACCAGAGTGATCCATGTGATCTTTTCTAAACTCTAATCAACATTTCCTCCCACCTAAGCAAGGCATTTTTCCTCTATATTCAAATGCCCTTGTCTCAGCACTTCACCTGGTTCTCCAGCATATTAGGGGGAGGAAACATCTGAGTCATTTGTTCCAAGCAACCAGACAGAGAGCAAGAAAGTACCTAGAGAAGCCATCGTAGCAGACAGCAATTCATGCTCTGTAATGAGCAAAAAACACAGAAAATATTATTGTGGTACAAGACACGAGCAGACTACCAGCAAACCAGCTTTTTGGAGGACTCCATTCCCTGATTGACAGTTGATAATACAAACAAAAATCAAAATCTGTCCCCATACAATGTTCCCAGTGCTGAAGATGTATATACACACTGCAAACACACACAAAGGCATTCAGTGTTGCTTATAAATGAGATCTTACCTTTTTAGTGCTTGAATGTATCACTTGGAGGTAACTTCAGCAATTCTGCTGGCACATGTTTATACTGTCAAAAGAAAAAAAATAAGAGTACTGTCAGGAAGGAAAAGAGTAGATCAAAAGACAAAGTTGCTTGTTCACAAGTAAAAATGGGAATGATCCCTAAGTTACTATCTATACTCTCCAAAGCAAAGTAACTGTCCCTATATAAATCTCCCATAAATTAAGTAAAACTTAACCCTGCAGAGTTGCACTGTGCACTGTGGTACCACCAAGCCTACAAGCACTGGGGAGAAGCAACTTCATCCACACAGCTGTGCCACCCAGGGCAAGTGCCACCTACCATGAGCAAGGAGGCTTGCACGGGGCAGAGGCTGGACTTGGGGGGATTCAGGTGCAAGGTACCTTTGTATTGCCATGTGTATTAATGCCCGGTCTGAGGCTGTATGTGCAACAACAACTCCCAGTCAACATCAGGACCCTAACTTAAGTCTTATAATATCACATTGCTTATTAATAACTCTAAACCAATTTAAAAACAACAACAAAGAAGAAAACAACAACAACAAACACTGAAGAAAGACCTTCTGACACAGCCTCAAGTCCAGGTTACTCAGCCCTCCACTCAGAGGATCCTTTAAACAGCTTCAGTCTCTGAAGGAACAGAGGAGACCCTGCCGAGCTCAGCAGTCAGCAGGTGATCTGACACTGAAGTGCAGCTCTTGGCTAAGTTCTTGCTTTGCATCCTCTGCATAATTTCAAGGTGTATGGGGGAAAGTGGCTTGCCTTAATCTCTCTGGGACTGTGGAAGGGTGCCTACCCCTGGGAAGTACAAGGAAAAGAAACCTGACAAATGCTGACTCAGGTACTGCTCCTGGTACTTATGCTGAATCTCACATTGGTATCTCTTACTCTAGCTGGTTCAACACACACTCTTACACATGTGGAGCGATCCTTAAGGATCCATTATTCTACTGCTCCAAAAAGCACCTGAACTCACAACATAAGCATTTTTCCAGACCTCGGAAAAAAAACCTTTTTAAGTTCACCTACTTCATACAAGCCAACCTTGAAAGACTAAACCACAGGTGAAGCTTAAAAAAAACCCAAAACAATTCAAAACCACAAGCAAGCAAAAAACTCTTCACAAACTTTGATTTCATGTGGCTTATTTTAATTCTGAAAAACACTTCGCCTAATTAGTCTACTTTAGAAATCAATTCAGATCAATTCTCCTTAATGCCTAGTCCCAGGCAGTGTGATCAGAAGTGTTATTTTTGTGCCTCATTAGAAATTTTTCCACAGATTGCAAACGATGCTTTCGAGTGCCTATGAATTCGATAGAAAAACGGGACCAAACGAATGGGAATTATTATACATTGTAATTTAGTATCTCCCCACAGTAGTTCCAGGAGGAATGTGCAGTTTGTGATGCTGCATTTCACGAACCAGATACAATTCCATTCTTAAGAAAAACATTGGGAAGCAGAGCAATCTACTTCTGTTACATTGGTTCCCTTTCAACACAATAGTATCAGATACAATGTAACCTTGTTCTCTTACAGTCATTGTTTTACCAACACTAACGCTGGATACTATGTATTCTAGTCCTGTTTCCTTTCTAACAACCATAACATTGGGATAAAACGTCACCTAGTCCTGTTGCAGAGTTTCCTCTTGAACAACACTGAGCACTCATGCCTCCCTGTTCCCTTCACTCCAGACACCTCCTGTCTGCAACCACAGCCAAGCAGCAACACCAGGCCAGGCAATGGACACAGAGCCCCTCAAACCTCCACTGCTCACACACTGCTGGCCTGGCTGAACGAGCAGAGCCACCAGACGGGTGGGAGAGGCTGAAGCAGCAAAGCCCTGCCAGGAGGGGCTGAGGGAGGCAGCCCATGGCACCAGGAGAGTGACTCTGGGAGGTCACAGAGCACCTGCCTCACCTGCAGAGGTAGTGGAGCCCGGATCAGGCTGGTGTCCTCAGGAGGGGCTGCAAAGAGGGGTCTCCAAGGAGGGGTCCCCAGAAGGGGCTGCAAAGAGGGGTCCCCAGGAGGTGTCTCCAAGGAGGGGTATCCAGGCAGTGTCTCCAAGGAGGGGTCTCCAAAGAGATGTGCCCAGGAGGGGTCCCCAGGAGGGGTCTCCCAAGGAGGGGTCCCCAGGCGGTGTCTCCAAGGAGGGGTCCCCAGGAGGGGTCTCCAAGGAGGGGTCTCCAAGGAAGGGGTCTCCAAGGAAGGGGTCTCCAAGGAGGGGTCCCCAGGCGGTGTCCCCAAGGAGGGCTCCCCAGGAGGGCTCCCCGGCCCCGCCCTCCCGGCCGCGCTGGTCACGCGGCGCCGCGCGGGCGGCACGCGCCGCTTCCAGAAGGTTCCTGCAGCCCCCGCCTGTGCGCGCCGCCCCGGAAGGTACC
>NW_009952070.1:84057-138762 GCF_000747805.2 Chaetura pelagica | reverse complement strand
GCCCTCCCAGCTGGTAGCAAAGCAGGCTTGGCTCGGAGCGACGGGAGGAGAAGGTTCCCCTCAGGAAAAGGCTGGCTCCCCTCAGGGCCAGGAGAGGCTGCGCGGGCTCCGCGTTCTGTGGTAAAGTAACAAAAATCACACGGTGCCCCTCACGGAAACCGCGCCCCGGTGCCTAAAAGTGGCAAAACCGGCCTGAAATGCTGCTTTCTGGGGCTGGCTGGGAGGCGGTGGGTGGAAGCGATGGGCTGCCCCTGCTCTGCTGGCAGGTGGTCCTGCTGGCTGCTCCCACCTGCTCAGGTGCAAACAGCAGCAGATGTTTTGCAAAACGGAGGGTATCCTACCCTTTGACGTTTCCAACTTCCCTCCTCGTTTTCCCTCTAGTTGGATAGCCTGTTAACAACACTCCCAGGAACTCTTCACTGGAACAAAGTAAATATCATGTTTTGGCATGAGGCACTGTTTGTTGGCACAGGGCTGTTAGGTGACCCCAGAATTCACAGTTGCACAATTATTTTCCATCTTTTGCCAACATTTTGCCTTTGTGCTTCTGTTCTCCTTAAGCCTTTGTCCCTGAACAGGTAAGAGTACCCCTTTTTTTTCCTGCAGACCCTCCCTCCTGGCTTTGCTGCTGAGAGGAACATCCAGCAGAATGACCTGCTGTTCAAAGAGCAGCACAGATATTTTATCATCCATAAGACAGGTTTCTTTTCCTCTTGTCCCCCTCTCCTATCTCCAACCTCCTTCAGGTTCCCCAGGGGAAGTACAGAGCATTGCCTTCTCTCCTCAGTACCCATCTCTTTTGCTAGAAGTGGGAAAGGAACGCAATACAAACAGGGTTTTTCTCCCAGGCAGGCAAGAACAGGGTGACAACTGACATGCTTCACCTTCCAGCCCCAGCAGATCTATGATCAAACTGTAAAAACTGGCAATACTGGAAGGCACTAGTATCATAGAAGATCTTACAGTCAGAGGAGTTTTGGATGAGTTACTCAGATAAGTACCAGGACCCTCACCAAAAGATAAGTTCATCTCTGTTCTACAGTGCCTTTGGTGCTGTGAATGGAGAGTTATTTTCAGTGGGCAGTACCTGAAACATGAAGTACATCTGGTTTACCCTGGTGTAATGTGAGACTGAGCCTTGAATTTTTATGAACACAGAGAAACAGCTGCTGAAGTCAAAACTCACAATAATCCCCCTCAGTATTTTGCCCAAAAAGGAGTATATCAACTCACAGGCTTTGTGCATAATTTTTCATATATCATGGAATTATAGAATCATTCAGGTTGGAAGGGACCTTAAAGATCAAGTTCCAACCCCCATGCCATGAGCAGGGAACCACTAGATCAGGTTGCACAAAACCTCATCCAATCTGGCCTTAAAAACCTCCAGGAATGGGGTATCAACAACCTCCCTGGGCAACCCATTCCAGTTCCTCACCACCCTTACAGTGAAGAATTTCTTCCTAATATCTAACCTAAATCTCCCCTCTCTCAGTTTAAAACCATTACCCCTTGTCCTATCACTGTCTCCTCTGATGAAATGCCATTTAGTCTGTGCTTCTCAACACACACAGTGCAGTAGCACATTCAGCCACATATGTAACATTAGATTTCACAAAAGTATAAAACTTGTAAGTATTTCAGACGTTCACATCACTCCCATCTGAAATAGCTGGTGGCCCTTCAAAGCACCTGCAGTTTATTTGTCATCAAGATAACGTAGGAGTCCAAAACAACAAATCAGGGTAGCATTGTAACATAAAATCAATGGGAAGGAAAATAGACCTCACCCACAAAAAGAGTACTTTGCTGCCTGTCTTAACATTCACAGTCACAGTTGTACCTTTCAGGCTGTTGGTGAGTCCTGCAGAACAGGTCCCAGGCTGTCAGAGGCCAAGAGGAGACAGCCTTAGCAGCACAAGCTAATAGGATAACCTCTGAAGCTATGAAGAAGCTGAGGGGATGATACAAACTGTTGAATGTACCCTCCTTAGTGCTATGATATTAACTACTGCCAGTAATGTCATCGTCTCTTGGCTTAACAAAAAAAGTACATTTTCTGAATCAGAGTCTGGGCCTAAAGAGCAGAAAATGTGTTTGAATGGAGGAAGTGCAGAGGCCTTGATTTGCAGCCTGTCTCATACTTTCAGGTCCTACATGCTGAAAGCTGTTACTTTCCTTTCATGGTCCAATGCTGGCAATCCTTAATTACAATGAGCAACACTTCATTACTTGAATTAAACCACGGGGTTCAGCAAGTCTGTTTGTGTGAAGTGCCGTTCAGACTGAGAGTGGCAGTTTGGCTTCAGTGCTAATTGCTTCTCCTATATCTTCATCTAACATGAGAGCTCCTAAATGCTTTTCCAAGGAAGCCAGAAAAAACATTGAGTGTCTGTTCCTTTTTTCATTTAAGAGAAATGTGTCGCTGCCCTTCATGGTCATTATCAAAATTTCTATTGAAGCCTTGAGAGTGGCACAGTCATTCTTACTGTTGAATGTATTTTGGGATACATTCAGTTCTGTCTAAGGTATTATCTTGCAGTGTCTGGTTTCTTCTGGCCTCTCCTTCCATGATACATGGACATGATTCTGTAATACACACTGTGCAGCAGAGCCAGTCACAGAATCTTTTACTGAATAGTTGTTTTGAGGAGCTGGATTTTTAAGTGTTGGGAAAAAAAAAAAAAAGCAGCTCCAGAGGGCAAATTGACTAGGTCAGAGCTCCAAGTGTTACATAGACCTGACACAAAAGCAGTTTTAGGCAGTTGGGAACAGGCTTAATTTGAGCAATTGAGTTTGACAAGGCTGTGACAGAACATGACTGAAATCCACTTTAGAGCCCCTAAAACAAGAAGATAAGTCAAATCTACCACTTGAGAATTATTTATTTCATATCTTTTATTGGCAATACTATGAACTCCTGGTTAATGGTGTGGCAGCTGCAAAATGTCCCAGTCACAGCTGCAATTTGGGAAAACAAGCAGAAGTTTAATTTATTACCCAAACAACCTGAGACTTGGAGATGTTGTTCCCTTTGTCTGCATATTCCTACCATCAGGAATTCTCTTACAGCACGATGTAAGAACTGGCACTTCTGGAGGCGGTTACTAGTGCAAGGGTAGCTGTGCTACATGATAGTTCAGGATGGGAAATGAGACAAATTGCTTTCAACCAGCAAAGCAAGCTCCAGCAGGACTGCAAAGGGACATGGTTCAAGGCACCCAAGAGGAGCTGGGTATCACACTCTTATTGGAAGACCACAAGTATTTAAGTAATGAACTCCTCCTTTGCACTTTGGAGGAGCAGAAAGGAACACAAATCGTGCTTAAATGAACACCAGCCTGCTTTCAAAGTCATCAAGGGGAGCTCTAAATCTTGGCCAGTCTTTTGAAAATATTCACAGGAGCAGACAAAAGTCTTTAAAGTCTCATCTTTACAGTCAGAGAGAAAAGCTTTACTCAGAGGGCAAGTGAAACCTTGTCATCACCTTGGTGACTCACCTTGCAGTTTCAATTGAACAAATTACTCCTCACATCTCCTTTGCAGAAAAATAAACCACTGTGTTGAGTTGTTAGAGCAGAATGGCTGCCACGTTCCAGCCTGGGCAAATGGATTACAGCAGTGAGTCATCATATTGAATGTACAGGCATGATAGCTAAGATTTGCAAGGAACCCTAAGCCTTATTTATTCCACTGGAGTTAAATATCTAAACCATTTACATACTGCTAAAACCCCTCAGCAGTGTACCTATGATAGTGGTAGCTGTGTGTTATCTGCTGCAGGAACTTCAGTTTTACAAGAAATTGACAGCTGAGTAATAATGCCAACATAGTTAGGGAGAAGGGAAGAATCATTACAGACGCAAGATGTTGAATTGGTCTCAAAACAAACAATGACAATGTTCAGGCCAAATGTGAATAAATACATGTTTCGTTATTTTCATTTCAGTGTCATTAAAAACTGCTTCCTCAAAGTCTCTGACCCATAAAACAATCTGGAACAGAGACAACTTTTGATGGTGGTAGTTTTGTTTGTTGACAAAACAGAAACTTAAAGGGGAAAGAAGGGGGGAAAGTAATTATTTTGAACCATACCCACACAAGTTTTCTTCTTGTTTTCAACTGAGATATTTGTATAAATAAATACCTTCATATGAATATTTATACAAATATCCTAGAGTATGTAACCTAAGCAGTGGTAGAGCTGAGATGCGAATTGTCTTTTGTGATGAAGACCAGATTATGTACTATTGTATTTTTAGTATCTTCTGCCTTACCTTCAGCATTCTCCATTATTTATTGAATTATGGTCGCTAAGGAGTGCAATGAGCAAGGCCCTGAACACATTACATCAAAAAATACTGATGTAATAACGAAAGGAAATATGCAGATGAGAAAAGTGAGCAGCTGGCAAAATAAACAAGGAAATTGAACTCTCTCAGTGTAAAAAGCCCCTGATTTTGGCATCAGAATTGAAAATCACATCATGTCAGAGACCAAGAGAAACCTTTATAATACAGGTGGCAGTGTCTCGTTCATTGGTCATCTCCTTGCCAAGGTCACTATTTGTCCATATAAAACATGAACATTACAAAATGGACATAAAATTAATTACCATTGCAAAATCTCAGCAGAACATACCCCTCTCTGCTGCAGCCCTGCTGACTAGGTAC
Source organism: Chaetura pelagica (assembly GCF_000747805.2). Classification (NCBI taxonomy): domain Eukaryota; kingdom Metazoa; phylum Chordata; class Aves; order Apodiformes; family Apodidae; genus Chaetura; species Chaetura pelagica. The sequence goes on along the minus strand of NW_009952070.1, from coordinate 134,089 downwards.
GATAACATGAGTACAATTTAGGAATATTTTTTAATTTGTTTTTAATCCAGGAGTAAGTTTGGGAGTAGGATCCGAAACCCACACAGACTACCTAATTAATTGGTAAGAAGGTGTTGTTACTATATCCACATTTGAGATTATAACACACTGATGTTAAAACTCAAAAAGATTTCAGTTTATCTAAAACCAAAAGACTCTCTGTGGGACATTGCAAGTGTTTTATTATTTACTTATTTCTTCTTTTGGCAAGGAAATTAAGGATTTCATCAGGGCAAGATCTATCCTTACCCTCTGAAGGTGCATGGATTCACTGCATCACAGATCTCCAAAATCCTGGTAGTTCACAAACAGCTCCATCACCAGTCTATTTAGTTATGAATTATCTTCACTTGCACCAAAAATCCATCCTGAATTGGTTGAGGATTGTTTTGTTATTTTCTGTACCCTCTTCTCAAGGAGCATTGGTCTCCTCTTCATCTCTTCCAGAACCCTGAGTGAAACAAGATGTTTGAATTACCTTCTGTAGCCCTACTGCAGTGGTTTTAAAAGCAGAACAGTTGACTGATTCAATGTAGAAAGAAGGACACAATCAGATTCATCACTAGCTTCATTGCATGCAACCCTGGACCTCGGGGCACACCTTTATTGCCCGGTGTAAAGGGCTATCACTCTATATGTGAAAGGAAGGCAGGCAGATTTATTAACATTTAATTACAGCTCATATGAGTGAGCAGGTTCTTATTCTGCTGCATCAGAAAAGCAGTCTTCAAGTTCCTTCATATAATATTCTACGTGAGCTGATGGACATATGGTAGATACATAGAAAGGAAAAGAATGGGTCTGTTTTATCATTGTGATGCTGAAATAGTTTTTCCTTCTTTGTTACTGTATGGATAATTAACTGGTTTAATTGACTTCTCATTCTAAGTAAGGAAATGTGATTGAAAGATGGTAAGAACACTGCAAGCCAGCAAGTCTGAGAGCCTCCTGCTGATACTAAACTTTAGCTAAGGAAACTACTCACCAGAAGAAAGCTGAACCCATTCCATCATGCTCTGTCAATGGCACCATTCCATTCCTTAAGCTCCAAAAAGGAAATCTACCCTCAGTGCTGGAGGATGGCAGCAGCTGGAAGCATGGTGACCTTACTAGTAGATAAGCTGCTGATTATATTAAAATCAGCCTCCTCCCAGACTTTCTTTGTGCCCACGTCAAGGACTAACAAGGTACAATCCCATGCTGTTTGTTTAATATTAAAGGATTTTAATTTTACAGCTCTACCTGCCCAAAATGCATACTTAGAGATTTTTTTTTTTTAAATTGAGGGGGGTACATGTGGAAACTTAACACCACACTGGGATGAGAAGCAAATTCAAAACAACTAAAAGCCAAGGCAGATGTTAAGTTGAACAGAAAAGAGTCTGATTGAGTTTATATGACTTGTTTCCTTTTCCAGTTGACCATATCTCTGTAGGGCTGCCTTTCCAAATCTGAATCTGGAAGGGGCATCTTGAATGCAAACAACAGCAGAAAGAACATGGGAAAGTGACTGATATAGAAAATCTGGATGAGACATTCAACACATGGACTGAGACTGAAAGGTGAACAAAGGACAATGTCCATTTTAAGAGAACAAACAGTAATGAAAAGGTGGGACATAGGAGCATGAAGGATGTGTAGGAGGAAGCAGGAAGGACTGAGTGTGGTTGAGTGGGACTTGAAAGAAGCAGAAATAAGGGGCTGGATCCTCAGCCTGTTTAAATTGGCATTGCTGCTTTGACTCAACAGAGCAGTACAATTTACACCAGCTGACGATCTGGCCAGATAGCTGCAAGTTTGAGGATAGACCATATTCATCATAAGGCTGTAAACCTTCCCCACCCTAGGAAAACAAGAAGCGTAATCTGGTTCCTGAGCTTGCTGGAGCCAAGTGGAAAGGTGCCAAACACCTGAATATCCCATATGTGAGGCTCTTTATTTGGGGGAGGAAAAAAAAAAAGACAATAAAAACAATTTTACTGCCAAATAAAAGTGTCCCTGATGCTTTCCTATAGAGAAACAATGACATCCAGTGGTGAGTTACATTAATCACAGGGACTTTACATTAACCCCACCTCAAGAAATTACAGCTCATAGCTGCCCCAGGGAAGGGATAAGTTGCTGTACCTGACACCAATGTGCAGTGCTGTTCCAGCCCCTGGAGACTTTAAAACTGTCCTTGTTCCTTTCTTCTCTGATAAACCAAGTGCCTCTGCATTTTTCTGTCAGCTGCAGTTTTGAAGTCTGCTTTGGGTCCTCAAAGGGTAATAGGGCTAGTGAGAGAAACAGCTCCAGGTGTTAGCAGTACTCCTGAGAACAATTGCTCATGAGCAACTGAAGGCTTCTCTGCAGGGTAGGCAAAATAGAGTTTGCAGTGCCAGTGGTGCCTGGCACTGTCCTCTTCATGCCAGTGGTGACTACCTGTGCCCTGCCTCACCAGGGTCACAGACTGATAAGCAGCTCCAGGCTGGAAGATAAGAATACAGTGCCAGGCTGTATACATCACAAACCTGCTGGTTCACACCACTTTGCTTTGCCCACCACCTCAGTGGAAACATATGACTTCTGGTTTATTGTTTTTCTGCTGATTCAGCTTGTCTCCCACTGCTGCCTCTGAGACTAACTCCTCAGCCCCACTCCACTCTTTGATTTGTTTTCAGCTCCTTTTTATATTTGTACTACAGGTTGCAATCTATGTTTTACATTTTTAAAAAATCACATTAAGTTGATCCCTTCCTGTGATCTAAGTGCATCATAAGCTTTGTAGAGAGAACAGGACCTGGACTTGGAAAATTCACAGGTAATGCACTCAGCAGCAAGGTACTCTATCCAGAAATGTCCTTGGAGTAAACGACCACCTTGGAGTGTCACACCACCACTAATACGAATAGCTGCTCTCCAGAACTGGCACCTTTTCATCCCTAAATTTGTCCAGAATACAACCCTCCTAATCTTTATTTCTTTTCCACTATGCAGGCATGCCAGAGATGGAAGTTTCTACCACCACAAGGTACCCTAAATAGGAGGTGGCACAGCTATGCCTGTTTTTTCATTACTGGGAGGCACAGTGGAAGATGACTGGAATTTTTTATAAGCTCTTGGGATGGAAACATCTACCTGGCAGACTTTTTAAAAGCAGCTGGATACTGGATTCCTAACAGGATTTTGTCATACAGGTACTTTCAAAAATTCCATTAGATACTTAGTGTCATAGTTTTAAGTGCCTAAACAATTCCAAGACTGCCCCAACTGTTCTGATCAAAACTACACAAAAACCTGTGGTAGATCAGCAGCTGAGGAAAAGGTTAAAGTCCATCACCAGGACTGAAGCCGTGTTGGGTGAACTGCTTTAAAAGCACACAGTCAGGACTGATTCTCCACTCTAATTAATTTATAACCTTCACAGGCAAAACATAGGAGACAGGGAGGTGTATAGAGGAGACACAGCTTTGCTTAGGAGAACACAGCAAAGTCTAAAAGTCAGTGCCATTTCTGCTAAATCATGCTGTTTGTACCAATTGCTTGTTTTCAGCTTTTGGGGCTCAGGACTTTTAAATAGTCTTATTGTATGGTCCATACTAAAATATTTTCCCTGTTTCATTTTTGATAACTGACTCGTCGCTCTCATCTTAGGGAGCAATGTTAATTTGAGGAGTGGATTAGTTTTCATGGTATGTTTCTTAAACACCTCACTCACATACTCTCCAACCCTTTCTTCTTCCAAGCCAAACAATTCTCACTTTTGCACTCTATCCTCAGACATAAACCCCACCCAGCCTTCTAACCATCTCATGACATGCTTTTGGTGGACTTCCAAACCAAAGAGGTTTCCAAACTGAACCTCCAAAATGTTTGAGGTTTCCCCATCTCTGTATAGTACTTTCCAAGAGCACACTCCCATTGATTCTGGAGGCAGCCTTGAATCAAAACTAACCATAATGCAGTCAGGACCAAGTCTGGCTACTTTTTAATGAGGAAATATGCTCTTGGGAAGTATCATGCAGTGATGGGCAAACCTCAAACACATTGGAGGTTCTGCTCATAAACCTCTTTGATGTCGAAGACACACCCCTATGGCAAAAAGAATTGATGTTCATACATGCATAGAAGTATGCCAGCTACGCCGTGAGAGAGCTATTCTCATGGTGGGCAGGCAGTGCAGTCCTCACTGCATGCTGCTGACTGGAGCAGTCCTAAGCTTTAGCAAGAAAAGAACATTTCATTACCAATAATGAAAGAAGACATAACCTGGGAACATGCAAGTCAAGTGAACGATCACCCCTCCTCACCCCATAAACTCCCACTGCAGCCCCATCTAGTAGAGCTAGTTCTAAGGTTGCTCTTAGATCTGCAGCTGCAGAGAGCCCTGGCCAAGCCAGGTTCAGATGCTAATGGAACTTTAACTGCTTATTGTTCCACAGTGACAGAGAAATCATGCTCTGCTGGGATGCACCACCCTTTATTATTATTATTAATCTAAACTAAAATACTTGAATGTGGAGGAACAAATTTTACTTTTGGTCACAGTTCTCCCACTGGAACATGTCATTACAATCATAACTTCAAGGCTGGCTTTTTATTTCAAGCTACAGAGCCTTATACTTTCTACATCAAAGACCTGTCATGTTAGGTAGGTGGTAACCACTGCTAGAGAAACAAAACTCTGAAACCAAGGTAGAGCCAGAACAGAAACAAGGCACCAAGTCCTCTGGGGGTCTGTGCCTGCCCATCTGTCTGCATTTTCTCAAAATCCTGCATGTGAGGTCAGAGGTGGTTTTCATTCACACAGAGAATTTTTCATTATGCTGCTAGGAGTTAGGGAACAGTCAGCCTTTTTGGAGATAGAAGAAATACTAAACTTCAGGACTTACTCTTCTGCAAGTTGCTAACTTGTTTGTTACACAACTCCACAGGACACCAGGCTCTGCTGACTGGTTTCCCCCAGGCTCCTTGTCCCCTGTCTTTCCATCCCTGCCTGCAAAGAGATAAAAGTAATAGACTCAACCACCTGAGAAGTTCAGTGCATCATCAAGCCCTATTAAAAGGCTTTTAAGTACAGAAGAAACTGCCTCCTGTTTCTTACAAAGTCCAAGAGAACAAGGCATTGCTGTTCATAGTTACAGACTGCACTGTGCAGCAGCCACATTAGAAGAGAGTTGTGACAGGTCAAAATAGGGTTATGTGTCTGTAGCCTCCAGAAAGAAGGGGAGTTAGTCCTAAACCTGTTAGAATGATTCCAAGCAAGTGTGAGCTCCTGCTATTATTGTGATGTCTGAGTAGTATCTTATTTCTAATTTTAACATTCAGGAGGAACTTTTTGTTTGGGCTGGCTCAGCCAAAGAGCCATTGGCAGTTAGTTGCCTATGGCTCAAATGCTAATATGTCAGGAATTCAGGCTGGCATCCTGAGTCTCCCAGCACACTGATGAGGATGTGTTGTTCCTCAGTGAACTCTCACTTCCCGTCTGCTTCACTGTTGGCCTGTAGAAAAGCCACCAAACAGGAGACTAGCAGGTCATGTGGCTCAGTTCCCATCCACTGTAGGCTCTTGAAAACTTTCAACTGTATATCTCTGTGGCTCCTACTCAGGTGAAACAGAGGTCACAACCAACCAGAAAACTTCTCAAGTGTTCACATTTTTATTTTTGTCTGATACCCAGTGTAATGCAGAAAGCTGCACAAATAGGCTGGAGAAAATAAAACATGAACCAAAGCGAACCTTTCACTGTGAGGTCTGAAAAGATTCCATTAACTGTTTGTTATCAATAGTATGTAGCTTTAGATTGTCTTTTCATCTCTGAAATCTAGCCAGAGGGAGTACAGTGCCAAAACAGAAGAAAGACTGTGCTCACGTTTGTAACTGTACATTACAGTTTCACCTTGGTTAACTAAATGCAATAACCATAACTCAGTGTCAGCAGGAGCCCTGAGGGTGTGTCTCGTAGGTGTCCAAGACTGGAAGGACTGGTAAAGAAAGGAGATTGTACCCTCAGTTTAAAACTTTTTAGTAACTAGCAAGCTTTCCTGTTATCTACCCCAATTAAAATGTTTTAAAACTTTTTAGTAACTAGCAAGCTTTCCTATTATCTACCCCAATAAAACCCCAAAGCACATTAGTGAGATGAGTTTGGATCAGCCCTGAAATTAGAGATGAGAAGGACTGACCTAATTTTTTCCTTTCTTAGGCATTTTTTCCTATTCCTGCCCAAAGTTACTCAAGCTGTTTAGTCTGGTATTTCCTAGAACTTTCATGTATTTATTTTAGATAAAATGAAAGGATGGGGTATCTAGTACGAGTCCTAAGATGCTCCACAGTCCTCTCTTGCTAGTACACATAGAATTTTATTTCCTCTCACCCTTCAGATCCTATCTCATGTATCCCACTGTGTGGTTCCTCTTCCCACTTAGGGCTTTCATGTATTTGAACTCCATCACCCTTCCTGATGCCATCACTTAAACACTCAATACTTGCTTTCTTTGTAATTATTTCACCCAAACTCTTTTGTGTCCCTCACCTGATTGTATACACGGCTACTTAATCCCCATCAACTCACTCACATCTTCCATGCAACTGGAGCACACACAACTGAACACAATATCCCAAATCCCACAATACCAGTGCCATTTCAGAAAAAAAGTGTCATTATCTATTTAATGGCTGATTTGCTGTCTCCCTATAACTCACAGCTCCAATAATACTGCTTCCCAAATCTCTCTGATCAAGTACTTGCAGTTTCCTTAAGACGTATTAGTTACATTTTTCTAAACTGAATCATGTTTGGTTTCTTATTATAGTACTAATCTCTTGAGGCTTCTTTTGTACAAGTGGATGGAAAGAGTTTTTTCCCTTATTATTGCACAAGAGGGTTTTATGGCTTTGGATGTGTCACAATAAAATGGTTTTGGTAGCAGGAAACCCAATTCCTGTTGTTATTAAACTATAACACACTTCAAGACAACTTAGTCATTGTGGAATAACACTGTCTTGTGAGCACCACATATACCTTGCAAGTGCTGAAGTAAGAGGAAGTGGACTAGAGATAAACAAAGAGGGAGGACTTACAGGCTGAGTAAGAAATTAAATTCAGCTACTCTTAATGAGATTGGTTTTTTTTTGAAAAAAAAAAAAAGCACTAATCACTAACAGATGAATGTTTATGTTACTCAGGATTTTGCAGTGACCCCTCTTTTCACATAATTGAAGAGAAGTAAAAAGCATGGTGGGAAAAATCTTGGTTCTTAATTGCATCTGTATTTTTTATTTTAAAAATTTTTATCCAAACTTTGGCTCAGCTGGGGGACAGTGAACAGTCCTACAGCAACTGTCAGGGTACTTGGTCTGTAAAGAGGCTGCTCTCCTGTTGACTTATGTACAGTCAGTGTATTTCATGTGTAAAGAAGGGCACCGAAGGATATACAGTGAGTCATGCACCATTTTGGAAAGGTACTTCAGATTCAAAGCTGGCCTTTCTTCCTATCCACTCAGTCTTCCTGCCATTTCAAAGAACTGCTTGCCAAACAAAAGCTCGTTGTGGGACTGGAGCACTTCTTTTTGGGAGGGCAGGGCAGCTCTCATGCATGCAGCCAGCCATGGGTTGTCTCAGGCTGCATAATTGTCTGGGGGTTAAAACTGTGTTTATCTGAAGACAGAGAGAGAGATCAGTCCATCTCACTAGCTCTGACCACCTTGTAACACTGCTAGGTTTCTGTAGTGGCTGGTTTACTATACATCTACCTTCTTTGACCTAGAGAACTGAACTTCAGGTTTGGTTAGAATATAAACTGGTCAGCAAGAAGACAGCCTGACAATACTGAAGAGTGAGGTCCCCACAAGGTGTTTTCAGGACTAGAAGGTTATGCTGCTCGAATTTGTTACAGATCCAGTACCATCTGACAAAGATGAAAGATCTACCAGAATGAAAATTCACATGTTCAAAAGCATTTTGGTGGTGGGTTAGCCTAGACACATGACATCTGTTTCATTCAAGAGCCCTGGTCAGATCCTTGACTCATGTAAAACTAACACAACACCGCTGCAGAAGCTGACAATGTACTACTTTATACCACTTAGCATGTTTCTGTTTATGAATGTACACGATCCTGTGGCAACTGCATGTATTGATGCACCAGCTGGATGTATTTATGCACAGAGCCTTGTTTAAAAAGGCACATTCCAGAAAATCCCTCTTGAGGGTTACATCCCTTTAAAAGAATAATGATGTGTGACAGCAGATGCAATTCAGCTGAGAGAACATCACGCTCCAGTGTCATTCTGCTTCCTTGCATTGCACTTTGGGAATGTTCCACCATTTATACTGCTCTGGGAAAAGACTAACTTTGGAGCTAGTTGAAGCAGAGAGGAGCTGGCACACTGAGGGGGAGCTCAGTGGCACTCTGACACCAGCACTGCCTGCTACCACTGTCAGCCTGGCAAAATCTAGGCCAGTCCCCACCACCTGGACAGCTGAGAGGTGTAGAAGTGGCAGTGAAGGAAGAGTAGGGATGAGAAGCAAGTAGAAGTAATAGTGCGAGGAACTAAATGATTCCAGAGAAGTTAAGTGGATCAGGAGCGAACACTGAAGTCAACAGACAGATGGAGGAAACAAAGAAGAGCGAGACAAAAATCCTCACTTAACAATTTATAGCAACAAGTCCTAGGGGAACTCTCTGAGTCTGCATCCCTTGGAAACGAAGCCATCAATAATGCACTCCTGGAAAAGCATCCCCACTCCAAGTCTTGAACAGTATGGATCCAGGAAATATTAAATCCATCTGCTGTGGAGAAATTGTTTTATCAACAACGAAAAACCCATTTGATTTATTCTCTAGACACTGGGCCCAGACTCAGTCACTAAGCTGTGCTGTCTAATGTGGTTAGACAACTTCTAGGGAACTAACCTCTTGTTGCCATTACTCACAGTATTTGCTTTTCCCCTATTGCTTTACTCATCTGATTCCTCCCTTCTTATTATGACTCTGGTTGAGTTGATAGGTCATAATTTATCCTACAAGCTGAGGCTTTCATGCCTTTGTCGGTAACTTGAGCCAGGGAAGTGAGTTATTCTTGCCTTTGCCTTGTTTCTCCATCTCATTCCTTCCCTGTCTGGGAGTTTACCTAGACCTAGAACATACAAATGCTGCAGTACTAGCCATCAGGAGAGAGGGCAATTATCTTTCCCTCCAGTTTTAGTGTGACTTTGTGAGTGTCTTTGGGTTAATTTATTCCTGGATACCAGGTATTTAACAGAAGCTTACAGTAATACAGCCCCTTTAGTCCAGAAGTGCTTTCCAAACCATAATTATCCACCTAAGTTATCTTAATTAACATTAAAACAGAGGCATCACTGAAGAAGTGCAGGCACACAGTATGCACTTTCCCTCTGTCTTTGTGTTCAGCCCAGTTCCTAACACTTAAAAAAACATCTCACCTACCTTTGATGCCAGTTCTGGCTCAATTAACCTGTTCCTCCCACGTGGACAAAAGCCAGAGCATGGTTTACACTCATTTTATACCATAGCGCACTCATGTTACACAGCAGACAAAGACTACTCAAGTCATGACAGGGAACCTAACTGAACCTCTCAATGATCACATGTGCCAGTAGTAGTACAGAACAGTTCTCCATCTTTCTGGGCAAGGATTCATAGAGCAGCTACATTTACTGGGAGTGAAACACCCATCAGATCCCTTCACATTGTGCAGCATGACCCACCCAGACATGGGGATGAGGGTTCACTCCAGGATAGAACTGAAGTTCCTCAGATTGTAAAATGCACCTCTGTAAAGCAGTAATAGCTTCAGCTAATTCTACTGTAGACATTAGGAGGAAATTCTCACTTTGAGAGTGGTGAGACACTGGTTGCCCAGAGAAGCTGTGGCTGCCCCATCCCTGGAAGTGTTCGAGACCAGGTTAGATGGGGTCCTGAGCAACCTGGTCTAGTGGGAGGTGTCCCTGCCCATGCAGGGAATTTGGAACTAGATAATCTTTAAGGTTCCTTCCAATCCAAACCATTCTATGATGATTCTGTGATACTTTGACAAGATCAAGAATGAGAGGAGACAGGATCCTACACTGCCAAAAATGGTTGCCTCCCTATTATGTTTTCACATCCATACCAAAATGCCGGTTATCAAACTGCATGAAGATGTGCAGACCACTTACAGGTAGATAAAAGGCAAAATATTCACATGGGGTGAAAATATCCCTCCCATCCCATCTCAGAAGTACATTGCATTCTTCATCTTCAAAAAAGAGCTTCCTCAGATAGAGAAGGAAAGCTCAGCTGAGTGTTTTCTTATTAGCACTTAGGACATTCTCTGCATCTTCCACCACCGAGAGTTCAGTATGTTTGTTAGCTGTGGCAGTTTCAGTCAGATCTGGCTGATTCTTGCCTGGGTAACATTAAAAGTACAAGGTGAGGATTCAGTCAGGTAACAGGTATCATCTGGTGGCCACTTGAGGCACAGTAAATTTCTTCCCAGGAAGGGTTAAAAAGTTGAGCTCACCTGCCAGTTTTTCAATAACCAAAATCTTAAGACAAACAAAACAAAGCAAAACATCCTTCCCCTGCAGCAGGGAGAAACAGATGAGAGAACTTGAATTATCCCCAGCAATACAGACAAATGCAGAGCTGGCCCATTAAGAGACACTTTACCTGCTTTGAAAATGCCCTCATGATCTTCTGAGCTGGAGCAGCGATTCCTAATGTGCTGTTTGACAGCTGCCATGGCCTTGCCAAGGGTGGTTCCTGCTCAGTGGTGAGTGAAGTGATTATGGTATCTGCAGTCAGCTAGACACTGCAGCATGGAAACCTGGGAGATGAAAGGCACCATATAAATATACAGTATTATTACTGCTATTAGTATTATTTCACTGGCTTTTTGCCTCCCTTTCTGGTTGAGCAAGAGAATGTGAGTATTCCTGAATGTCCCCAACCCTGCATTTAGTCAAGCCTCCTTTTTAGCACCATAGACCTTCAGATACAATTTTTTCCCATCATCTCAGTTCACAGAGCCACAGACCATGTTTCTTTACTTGGTATTAACTTCAAAGTATTTTTTTTTCTTTTAAAATACAAGTAAATGTTATTTGTTAAATGACTGTTTTGAACTTCGATCCAATATTTTTAGTTAAGAAAAAAAATTTTAAAAAAGAAAAAAGTTTTGTTTTGTTTTTTAACTGGAAGGAATCCAAGCTATCCACAGCTTTTATAACCCAACTTCCTTATGAGTCAGGACATTTATTGCCAGAAAAATATTATTTTAACTTTATTAGTGCAATATAGTAGTGACAGCTAGTGGCTTTCATCAGCGTCATGATGAGCGAGGGAGAGGCAAACTGGCAGGACCTGTGGGAACAGATCCAGCTCAGGGTTTTATTATGCCATTGTTCAGAGTCAGTGGAAGTCGAATAAGCTCTTCTGTAGGGTTTATCAACATCATAAAATTCTAAAACGATAATGAAAATAAACTCTAAGGTAGGAAATTCTAATAGCATAATTTTATAGAATCGTGGAATCATAGGGGTTGGAAGTGACCTCTGAAGATCAAGTCCAACCCTCCTGCTGCATACCCATGTATGGTTTCTACAGCACACATTTATAACAAGTTAGGTAGAATCTGTGACTTCCTTTATCCCAGCTGAAACCTCTTCTTGCACAGTATTCTCAAATTTCTAAACCATTGTTTACCCCGCGGCAGTTTACAGACCATGTAGCCTAAATGCCATGGACACAGCCCAGCTCCTTTTGAAAGAACAGTTGTTGTACCACAGTTTTCCATAAAGCAAGATTGTGTCTTCAGCATAATTTTTTTTTCTCAAAGCTCCTTCTCAGACTTTCAGGCTGGACATATTTACATGCAGACTTGATTTTACACTCAGGAATACCATAAAGCTCAAAGTTTCACCTTTTCATGAAAGGATTGAGGCAGTGCACTCACCAGACTGGCAGAAGCAGGGAACACTTCCTGAAGGAAGATTGACACAAGAGTTTGGTAGAAATGTAACACTTCTAGTGCTGGCATGAAAGTTTATCATCAGCTTTGTAGCTGGAAATATTTTTTATTAACTGTGGGACAGCAATAATGTTACAACCAACTGGTGGGTTCTCTTTCTTCCTTTTGAGCTTGCCTGCATAGTGCATTTGGGCACAAAAAGTCAGTTACACTTGTCTGACCATCCTCAACTGGCTATGAAGCTTCAGGCTCTTAAACATTACTGTGCTTGCAAATTCTTTGCAGCTTCAGGCTACTAATTACTGTGCTTTCAAATTCTACTTTAGATTTTATCCTTTTTTCTGTCCCTTTGGCTCAAAAACTCCTTAATTACTTGGTCAAACTTTCCACGTAAAAAGGGTCATTTAACAAAAACAGGCGATAACTGAGAAAAAGCTCTTAATAATTGTTTTTAGTTATGGATACTCTGGTACATAAAGAAAATGAGATGAAACATTGGAAATCTCATCTTGTATAAGCATATTATGCTGTGTTGCCTGGCTTGGGGAACTGCAGGATGGTTCTATAACTGACAGAGATCTTACATGAGCTTTGCTGAGAACGCCTGCATTAAGCAACTGCTGGGTTATGGCCCTGCAGGTGTGTGCCTGGGAGCGTGTGTGTGTGTGTATAAGTGTGTGCATGTGTTTTATGATGACAGGATTTACTTTTCCATGTGACAGCACTCCAGAGGAAGTCATAGCCAGGAAGTATCTAATATAATACTTGCGCTGCGTCTGCAGTGCGTGTCAGGGTTGCTGCTCTCCCTCCTTGGGATTATTAGGGGGTTTGTAACATTAAATATAATAACTGTCTTTGAAGTTTAGGCTTAAGAACTGAGACAGTTTTTCCATGTTGGCAGTTAAGTTGCAGCCTTCTTCCATGGATGGCAGGCCAAGGAAACTAACAGTCAGCTCCACATCTGCCTGAGGCACCTCCACAGCATTAACCTACTGCTTCAACCCTGGATGAATCTTCCATCTCAGCCTTCTCTTGCTGCTTGGCCCCATCTCTGTTATGCTTCTACAGCAAGGAAAAGGTCAGGTCTAGAGGTGTCCCCCAGGGTTCCTGGGGCAATGCAGCCCTGGCCCCAGGGCTGTGGCCAACATTGTCTCCAGGATCTGGGCTGCTGCTGTCCACAAGGCAGCATTCCCCACATGCTGGAAAGCCATGAGTCAGAGCAGCAGCCTGAGGGAGAATTCAAATGCTCCAACAGGTCTGGCAGAAATATTTATACACCTGCATTTTCAAATATGCTCTACTTTCTCACTTTATAAATACATGGGATCCAGTTGAACACTTGGCCTAGCAGAGCCAAGCATGCCCCTTTTTATTTGATGAACCAGCTGTTTTTCTGGCCTGTTCATATAAACATATTTGTGTTTGTTGATTTTGCAGTTCATTTGGAAAAAGAAACAGATGACAGGTCATGTGTGCATTTTTGTTATGTATAGAACTGCCACATAGAAAATTCCCTTCAGTCCATTTACTTGTTTACTTTGCATGAAGGGAAGCAGCACATAGAACACTTGGAGAAGGCACAGGAGGTGGATTGCTAGTGCCTTTTTAACCAAACATGCAAAATCAGTTCATACAGGTGACATGTTGCAGTGGGTCTGTTTACAGATCACCGTGGGCTGCAATATCATGTGATATGAGTCTACACATGAGACAACTGATGTAGCCTGGACAGTGAGCTCCTGCTCACACATTGCTTGCTTTGGTTTTGGCTTCCACACCCATGTTTCTGTGTGTGAACTGGCACTGACATTCAAGATGCAGACCAGGATTTTCAAAGCATCTGAGGCAGCCTCTCATAGCACTAAAGGGTGACACCAGTTGGACACTTTGTAGGCTGCTTCAATCATCTCCTTCCACATAGAGAGATGAGTCAAAAACCTACCCACTTACCTCTGGCATTGTGTGTAGATGGAGAGCAGGCACAGGGTTGTGCTCCTCCCTGCATGGAGGTGTGTCAGGAGCTAATGCAACACGACAATCTCAACCAGCTCGTAAAATTCTAACGGGATGTCAAGGAATTTATTGCCAAGTCTGAAAAAGAAAAACATTTCAATATCCTCTTATGGCCTCTCCCCAGCCCTATAACCTGCTGAGAACTAGGCTTTAAAGTGCTGTACTAGCCAATCCCTCTGAACTTTGACTTCTATTTGGAGGCATTGTTTTTTATTCAGCTATAAATAAGCTGGATTATGGGCTTTTTCAAGGGGAACGTGCATCTGGAACATTACATGGAAAACCTCAGGTTAATGCTCTGACAGTTTGTCTGGGCAGTAAAAGGTAATTGCATGTAACAGCACAAAAGTTGTGCAATCCCCAATATAAGGAGCTTTGCTGCACTCAAATCACTGGAATTAGACAAGGAATAGGATACACATCCTGGAGGTGCCAGATTTCTTCTTTCCAGTTTTATTATTTATACTTATCTTAAGATCCATTTATCATTTTATATTTTGCTCTATTTCTGGTTGTCTTTGGGGCCAAACTGGAGAAACTAAAGCACCATAAAATGATTCATCCTGGTAAACATTCACATCTCACCAGCTGCTTGAAATAGTTACAGTATATTTTCACAACACTGCCCCTTCCACTTCATCAGCACTATCACTGAACTCCTTATTTTGGGCAGCAAATGAAATTTTCAAGATCTTATTTTTGTGTGTGTTTTGAATAATACGATTTCACAGCCAAACCAAAAGGGAGAAGACAAGTTACCAGATAAAGCCCATTTCCCAAAAGAAAGGCTTCTATTCTTCATGGTACCAGATGTAACAACTGCAGTGGATGTGCATAAGCCAACATGGAACAGGACTCACCCAAAAGATGACAGTAAGCTCTGAAGTTATATTTCATTTCAAAGAAAATGTAATATTTTCTGCTTCCTTTGGAATTTTACATGACTTTTCAGTTCCCTGTAAAATTTGGAAAGCTACTTTCTTTGAAAGTTCCCAAGGGAGTGTGCTACAGGGACAGGACATTTATGCAACATCCCTGTACTCAGCTGCTCTTCAGGAGTGAAGAGCTTTCCTGGGGAAGAGGGGAGGTGTGCCTGGTCTGCCTAAACACTAGCCATCCCTTTTAAGTGTGATAAGCAAATAGGGACCCCCTTCACTCATTTTGTCTGCAAGACAACCCCTGTTGGACTGGCCTCAAAACTAAGTGAGGAGAACAACCTACTTAATGTAACAGCTGAGCCAGGTGGCTGAATATATGGGAGAGAAATCCTTTCCAAGTTGCGTGCCAAGCTCATGTTCTCTGCAGTGAGGCCCCATTTTGTGCTGGGGAAGAGTCAGGACTCTGAATCGCAGTGTCATGGGATGCTTTGGGCAGAGAATTGACTGCTGTTGGCTGGAGGTGCTGAGAGACAGTGCTGATATTGCTCTAGCTCTGAAAATAGATCTGCACCTGCTGTTAGCATCAACTTTACCATCAAAATCCTGTCCAAGTGTGTAAATAACTTCTGAATACGAAGGGCTTGGAAAATAGACTCCACTCTTCCTCCCTATCAAGGAAATAACCCAGACAAGTAGTCCAAATCTTTCTGACCACTCAAAAGTCAAGACTTAGCATCACACATGTGAGAAAGAAGTGTAAAACAATCAACACACTCAGCAACTCTGCAATGAAAGCTTACAACAAACCAACCTGGACTGAAAATATGGTCAAAGGTTGAGGTAGGAATTGACTAGAACTTACCTGCAGAACTATCAGCACCATTAAATGAAAACTTGAGCGTGCCAGGTTGTCTGCACCTTTTCTGACTCTTTCTGCCTTGCATGTGGGTTCTGGGCTTGGCAAAGCACTGACTGTCTCTCCTGTTTTGTACCTGCTGCCTCTGCTGCCTGGGATCACAGTTGAATGTGGGTTTTATTCTGTGAATGAAAGTATAAGAAGGTAATAGAAAACATCACAAGTCAAAATTTCAAAAGCCACTGATAACTTTAAACATTTTTATTCTGGGGTATGACGTGAGCTGTTTGAAATTCCATACCTGGGTTGCAAAGTCATTCAACAATGCCTCTAAATTAATCTTTGACTACTGAAATTTCAAAAATCTTATGATAGTTTTCAAAACCTTTGTCTATGTGTTTAAAGTTAGGACAAATAAGTCCTTGTCAATTCCAGGAGGCAGGGAATCTTTATCCCTAGGCAAAGTTGGAGCATAAGATTCTGTGAGATATACATTTAACAGAGGTTCTTTTTGAAGATGCTTACAAACTATTTATAAGCAATAGGCTCTGAGATGCTGCTAAGAAGGAGCTAGGTAATGAACAGGTATGCACATAAGTAATAAAAACCCAATTATCCAGGAAACATACACCCAAAGAGAGCAGCAGCAGCTTCAGCTGTATATGTCTTCTGGTTTTACCCATCTGTATGCCCGAGGTCACTGCACCACATGCTTTAAATCCCTAGTTTTCATACTGCATGCACAAGTAATATTTCAGTCCCAACTAGTGCCCACATTTTTCTGTCTGTCAAGCCACTTTGCTTATTCCAAACTCAGCCAAAGCAGAGCAGGCACCAGCCTGTGTGTGGCTGGGATAAGCAGAGCGCCTCAGCTGAGAAGAGTTCTCATTCTGTCAGCCCATACATACACTTCCTCATCAATGTCATCCTGCTCCCACTAGGGATTTTATTATTGGGAATCAGGCTGGATTTGTGCTGAACTCTCCCCTAAAGATGGAGAATTAAAGCCACAGGTTTGGCACAGGTGACCTTGAGCTATTCTCAAAATAAGCTAAAACAAAACTTACCTTAGTGCTGTGACCCCTTTACCTTGAAATCTGAGGCCCCTGTTGTTCACACAAATGCTGGTGCTCCTCTCACACCACAGCACTGGCTGAGCAAAAAAGGACACATAACCAGTCTGTGAAGTTCCTGTACAAAAAATATATTTCTTTTCCTCAAAGAGAAATATCATCTGGATGTCTGTTCTATCACTGCAGTAACCGAGAAGGCCCATGGCCCAGCATATTTGGATTGTGTCACATGGGACAAGTTAAAAGCTCAGCAATGGACTCAGGAATGGCCAAAATGCCATAGAGGTAGTGGAAGAAGTGAAAGTCTCGCCAGCCCTCACATGAATGTGTGTTGGCTCTAGTATTCATGCTGGAAGTCTTTATGTGGCAACTTGAATTTCCTCATTTCACTCCTCTTGTTTCAGTTATCCGGCCATGGAGCGAAAAAGCAAAACAAAACGAGCACCTAAGGTGCATGATTAATCACTCCCTCTGCAGAACTCCCAGTAAATAGCCAAGGGGTAGTCACGGCAAATAATTCACCAGCACTCTGCAGGCTGAAATACATTTGGATGGAGAGCTCAGGCAGTTCTGACCAGCAGACTCTCAGAAATGGGTATTTGCAGGAAATTCATCAACAGAACAAAAATATGGTATTTGTTACTGGCATCTTTGACAGTTCTACTTTTTGTCTAATAAGGCAAAACATGGTGAGGATGAAGCAGAAGGTACAAAAACAAACCACAACAGGATCACCAGAAACCAGCTGGGTACAAAGGTCCCAATACCACCTGGAAGAACATTTGACTTTTTTTGCCATTCAGGATTCAGACCTCCCAGCAACCACAAGTAGGGGCACAGTTTTCAAAAGCTTTGCTTAAACTCAGCTACAAACATGATGCAGATTTTCAAAAGCATGTGATACCAGACATGCAGAGCCCTTCTGAAAACCCAGCCATCCAACTTGGTCCTAAATGAGGGCTGAACTCCGTTGGAACTAACCATTCAATGCTAATAACCTGGCATCAGGCTTGCTATTGTCTCACAGTGGTCATCAGATGCTGGAGAAAAATGAAACCTCGAGGGCCAAAGATCTTATCCAAGATCATCAGTGGAAATGTGTTGTGCTGCAAACTTGTTTTCTAAATGGGCTTCCCTCCCTCTGTACCCCAAGTGGCATGTGGCCTGAAACACAGATGGATCAGCACCAGCACATATACAGCTGGAAACAGACCATATATAATGGTGTTTCATTTTGTATTCCCAGCTTGCCAACAGATATTAGCCCATGCGTCTGGTCGTGAGAGAGAGAACTTAACCCTGGAACAATAGCTACAAAATTTTCCTCTGTATTTATTTGTGGAATAAGGGCCCCTAAGCAAGATCAAGCTCCTACTGTAGCTGGGTGAAATGATCCATCCAAAGCCATGAAGAAGGAGATGAGTGTTTGAGCCCACATCTCCAAAGGCGGGGAGGCTCCCACTGGCTCACACTCACTGCTCACAAACTTGACCCCAGCTCCAGCTTGTTGGCTGAAATGGAGTCATGGCAGTTTATACCCAGGAAATACTCTGACAAAGCCAGACTTGGTAAAAGGCTTTCCCCTACCAAAGCATAAGAAGAACTCAAACCCACCAGTACTGACACGTTTACACTTCAGATTAACAAAAAGTGGGAAATAAGCAAAACACAACACAGAAAAAAGTGTGAGGAAGTTCTGCTCCAAGCCTGCTCTGAGGCAGTTCCCAAGTTCCCAAGAAATCAGGCTGCTCTAAGGTTTGTTAGCCAAATACAGTATCTGTGTTGGCTTTACCTCTTGCATCCATGCACTCTACAAGAGGGGAAAAAAACCAACAAACCAACCAACCAAACTGCAGAGGCTGGGCTTGTCTGATGGTATTGCTGGTCAAGATCAATAACAAAACTTCACTGAGCAACTTAGGGCAATTTGTCCACACCTTTACATCCTACAGTTGTGTTAAACAAGGACCATCTCACATCTAAAATGCAATATTTCTAGAGCAAATGCCTGCAGGCTGAATGTTCTCCCCAAGGATTACACAAAGTAAAAAGACACCAGATACATAAATACTCAGAAAGGGTGGTACAGAAGTGACAAGTGCAGTACCAGTTCGTATATGCAGACTCGGAACTGCAAATATCCATGTTTGGGGCCTGCATGACAGAGACACTCATGAGGGCATCACATCCATTTTCTTGTTCAGTAACAAGACCAAGAATATTCCTCTTACAGAAATAAAACAGGATGCATATTTCCTATGCTCTTGAAGGCCCACGTGCTGCTCACCAAGATCTGCCAAAGCAACATCAAAGCACCAGGTGCCATGTGGAGGGCTCATGAGAGATCACATGGTTGCACACGATAGCAGTATCGTGATAGTCATGGTGTGCAAATTGGCTCAAGCACCTGCCAAAGCCTCACCTGCTGCAGCCCAGCTCTGCAGAGAACCAGGGCCCATAAATGTGGCTTTGAAGGAGAAGTTAATTCATTCTGCAGCATCACTACAGGTCATGCAGGGCTGACTCTGGGATTGCTTTCATTGCTGCTCTTGCCCTGAATAGACGGTTTTTCTACCTCTGTTCCAATTTTCTTTCCAAGCCCTGCCAAGTCAACCAGTGCAGGCATTTGTGGCCTTTCCCTTTGCTGCAATGTGATCTTGAGGAAAGCAAGGTTTGACCTTTCTTGCCTTTCAGGCCATCTCTGGCAATGGACTCACAGCAGCTTTCTCACAGAGCAGCAAGGGTGCTGCTGAAGGAAAACACTACATTTTTGCAAGGTGAGCAACACAGTCACACACACCCAAACCTGTGCCTTTGTCATATTTCCAGAGGGACTGTGAATGTGACCTGAAATCAGAGCTAGGAGGACCAGTGCACCTCCAGCAAGCAAGAGATTTAAACTGCAGCACAGGCTCTCCTATAACATCTCTTCTTTAATTTTTTTTTAACAAACAAATATACAAATACCTCAGCACCAGGATCCAGCTTGGCACTCTGCTTAACCACATAGTTGCCTAAAAAACCAAAAACCTCCCACAGGAGCACAATCACTTCCACACCAATCCTTTTCCAAGTCCTGCTTATAATTAAACTCTCTGGTAGAGCACCACCACCTTGTAACATCCTTTCCCAGCTTCCTAGTCCAGCAGCTGCCCCATAAATTTGGCAAATATATGTGATGAGGAAGCTTACCAACCCAGGTAGTTGGCAGCTGCCTCTTTGAGCTGGTCCCTATTTCCACCCAACCTTTCCAATGCTTGAGCTCCATGGCTGTTGCAGACCTCTAAGGAGTACATTGCTCAGCCCTCTTCATTTATCTCTTCTCTCCCAGAGCCAGGTAGTTTGTCATCCCTCAGCATTACTAGAAAATTTAAAAGCTTGTGCTGTGTCTGGGATCAGAAAGCACATCTGCATGCCCAGCATGCCTGTCCAGCCTCTCCCCTCCCATTTCACTTGCTTCTGGGCCATTCATTTGTGAATATTTTCATTTTGGCCAGTTTCTGACACCAGCAGCATGAAGACAAAACCAGATGGAGATAATGTTGTAGCACATGAAGAACACACCAGCTTGCCTGTAAATGTACAGCTGAAACACCCAGTAACTCCAGCCCAGGGTGGTCCTGCCCAAAGGAAAGCCTTGCTGCAGGCAGCCTGAGCACAAAGGTTAATGCAACTCACTGATCCAGCCCAAACTTCATCCAAAACATAAAATGTCTTGTGCTGCAGCTCTTTACCGATGGACAGGGGCAGTATCTCCTTCCTCCCATCCTTTTTTGGCCTTATCTGTTCAGAAAAACCTGGTCACTCAGGTACACACACCATTTCAGCCCTGTTGACACTGCACAGATAGACTCAGCATTCGCTCCACTTTCAAGATAACATTTTTTTTTTTTTTTCCAAAGGGGAAAGATTTGGAGCCCACAGCTTTGCTGAGATAGATCAGAAAGAACCAAGCTAAACCCAGGCTGGAATGAACTCACCAGCTGAAGCCACGTAAACCAACATGTCAAGACACCAGGAAGTCTTGGGAGGGTGGTAAAATTAATTTTTTCCCAAGCAAAACATTTTTATTAATTTGATAACCACCAGCATTTCACTTTGACATTAGCTAAGATTCCAGCCTAGATAATGGAAAATGGCAGTTTTCTGTGCAAAGCTGAGGGATTTCTTCTATTTTTGTTTTTTACAACAACATTCTAATAGCTCAGAAGCATCAGAGCTCCATTTCTGATGGAGAGTTTTGCCTATAAGCAGCATACACTGGTATGTGTTTTAAAAAATATTTCCATATGCTAAAGGAATGCAAATGGTTGCCAAAGAAAGTGGCTGTTACAGCAGCAGGCTAGGGCTGTTTTTAAAGGAAAAACTGCTGCAGAAATGAGGTATCCACAGAGGTGCACTAAAGCAACACTAACTGCAGTGACCTTGAGATGACCTAGACCTCCTCATATTACAAAAATGAAAAGGGAGTTAGAAAATCTGAGGCCAATTAGGTGCTTTTTTTTTTTTTCTTTTTTTTTTTTTTTTTTTTTTCCTGGAGACATGATGAAATTTCCTGAAACAAAAACTTTAGCAAATTCTATAAAATACTTCTAGCTTTGGTGGAAAAATAAATTATTGCCTTTTTATCTCCTCATTCCTGAGGCACAGAACTGGCCCACTTCTGTTTGTGCAGATGGATTGGAGGGAAAACACCCAAAGAAGGGCCAAGTGGTGAGATTCTTGGCACGAGCAATTAAGTGTGAAGTTATTCTCAGGGCTGCCTATTTGTTATATTAAAATTATATGGAAAGATATTGTCTGGGAAAAAGTGTGAAGTAAGGATTATATGTCCTGAAATGCGATTAGTGAGCAAAGCATCGTCTGTCCCCAGCAGGGTCTCTCTGGAGTGACAACATGGAGGTGGCTGCACTCAGGTGGCTCCCAGGACACTTAGCTTCTGGTCTGAATGTCACTTGTGAAGCACACCCATCAGCCAGGCACAGAGGCAGGAGACATCACCAGAGAGAAGGTTGTCACCTCACTGCCCCCCAGTGCTTCATAGCCATTTGTATCCACCCCAGTGGATGCTCCTGGCACTGTGCAGTTTCCAGTGGGCTCAAGGTGCTGTGGAGCATCACTCCTGTTAGGTACAGGCAGGAGCCAATGCTGGAGGAGGGTTTGGTGTTCAACAGCTTCCCATCATCACAGCCAATTGGAAGTAGGTGTGATGGCTCAATCTCCCATGGAACATGTTCCACACTGGCCCTTTTGGGGGGAGGCACAGCTTTGCCTGGCCTGCATGGCTGCTGCCAGCAGTGTCAGGACATCCCAGGCCTCTACAGCCACCAGAGCACAGGGGCACTCCATGGGGGACCCCCTATTGTACATCTATCCCTGTCTTGGATGCCTGGGACCACTGGATTAGTGCCCCACAAATTAAACTTGGCTCACAAGAACAGCTGCCCATTGCCTTCCTCATCCGGGAGGTGCTGAGCAAGATCCATGTTGGTTTCTCCCAAGAAATGGGTGCAACCAGGACAGACAAGGCATCTGTGCAAGGCAAACTTTCCCTGTCACCATTGCTTGGGGCAGACCACAGGGCTGCCCCTCACCTTGTCACTGTGCTGCTCCCCCATCCTCATGGCCCTCCATACCCGTTTGTTCTGCAGGCCAGGATCAGACAGAGGGGCTGCAAAGAGGGATGGAGTTCCATGCCAAGGAGCAGCAGGGTGAGGATTAGGGAGCATGAAGGGTCCTCAGCAGATCTCAGCCAGACCATGCACCAAGCCTACCCACCTGTCTACACCAATGTGTCTCTCTAGAACCAAGGCTCCACATGCCAAAGCAATAAGCCATTTTCTCTCCCCACCAAGGGGGAGCAGAGGGTTGGGGCTGCACCTCCCTGGCCACTTCCCTGCACCTCACTCAGCACAACCCTGTTCAGGAGGGAAACGCTTACTTTTCAATCCAAATGCTGGTGGTTTGGACTTCTCCTTTCCCAGCTTGAGACTCATGGCATCTGCTGTACAGCGTGACAAGGGTTTGTGAGGGAGCCAGGACCATGTGCTGAGGCAAACAGATGCCTAATGGCAGCTGGGGAGGAGCTGGTGGGATGTCTTTGCCCGTCGCTTGCCAAACCAGCCCTGGGGATTTGGAGTCCGTGCTGCCTGTGTCAAGTACTCCAAGAACCTTTTCCCATTTGATTCCCCTCCACGCCAGCTCCAAGGAGCTGTCCCAGTGCAGGGTGCAGAGCACAGCCACATGCAGAACTCATCAGAGACGTTGTGTTTAGACAGGAAAGACCTGCAAGATCATCGAGTTCATCTGCTGGCAAAAAGGTTCATGGCTGTGCTGATACCAGAAATCCAGCCAAGAAGAACCTGCATTCCTCTGACATGGCTGGATTACCCGACCACGAAGCCGCTCCAGGTTTACAGCCACCATCAGACAGGAGGAAAGATGATACCAGGAGAGAGAGTGGTCAAAGTCCAAACCTTTCCAGATGCAGCCGTGACTAAATGCTGTTCCCACAGTGCTGATGATGCTCAGACAAGGCAGTGGAGCAGCAGCACTGAGTCATTATCAGAGAGAAGGCAAAAAAAAATGGTAGTTTCTAACACCTAATTGTATACACCCAATTATGTTGTGCAGAGATACATAAACCACCTTGAAAATTCAGTGGAATCTCTCTCTGGTTCAGCTGCAATTTTGACTTCTTAAATTACTATTTATAATAGAAAAAAATAATAATATCTGAATTCTAAAATGAATGGATTATCTTCTAGGGATAAATCTTAACTACTTCAGCCAGAGCAAACAGCTTTCAGTGGGCACACAACCTCATCTTTACAGTGGAAACACCCAGGTAAACTGAGAGAGCTCAGACAACCGAATCAAGAGAGGTTGAGATTCAAGCAAGTGCTTCATCCTTCTACAGTACCTGGACTCAGCTCTGACTAGTTCTTCAAAGAGGATGTTAGCCAGAGATGGGCAAATACTGCTGATTTTTGTCATCTTGTGTCCTGAATTTCAGCTTCTGGTCAATGAAAATCCTTTCCTGGAAAATCAAGAGTGTTTCTGCAGAAGGCACACAGCACTGCCATGAAGACACTGCCTCTCATAGAAGTATTTTTTTCCTCGTATGTAAGTGATTAACCACTGACTCGAGTCCTGTTTCAGTACCACAGAACATAGTGCAAAAGCTTTTAAAGTATCCAGGGAAAAGCTGGAGCTTGGAAAGTCATGGATTGCTCCAGCCTACCCCACTCCAGAGCAGTGGCACCGTGAGGCTGCAGGCACACGGGGTGTGACACAACACAGGGCAGCTGTAAACCTGCCACTGACACAGAGCACAGCCATTTGCTCCACAGGCTGGGCCTGGATTACAGGAAAAACCCATCAAGCCACCACAGAGCAACCAAACTGCAATTTTAGCATCCCCACGGGTGGATTTTAAACCATCCTGATGATCACAGGCTGTTTCAACAGTGCTCTAAGCAATGCAACTTGTGTCTGGTACATGGTGCTTTCTCTCCACCTCTGCCAGTGGAGCAGCATGTCCTAGGGAGGGCTGCATTCCTGTAGATTGAGTCTGACCTGTGATTTTTTTAGGATAAGCACTGCAGGGGGTGGAAAGGAAAAGATGATATTTCCTGAATGTATTTTTTTCATCATTTCCATGCTATTTCTTTAGGAGAAGTTGGCCCTGAGGCTCCTGGGGCACTCAGAAAGGGTGGAGCAGTGTCCACAACACCCCTCTGCTCCTGAGCATCCCCCAGGCTCCCAGGGCAGCACAGAGGAAGGTCCATGTCCTGCATGGATGTGCTTGACCCAACTGCACTGCCAGGGATGCTGTGTTGTTGAGTTCAGGTTGGAAGCTTTTGGCTGTCAGAAATCCACAGCCCAGACTGTTACACACCTTGAAAATAAGGGCTGAGGCCTTGATCTTGATCCAATCGGATATTGTGGTTGCTGCTATAAAAACACAGATGCTGAGGGCATGGATCTGGACTCAGTTGGAAAAGCACTGAGGACTCAGTCCTGTAATTCACTTTCCACATCACCCACATGGCTCCAGTGGGAAACAGCCTGTCTCAGGAGTAGGTGCAGCAGAGAGAGTTGCAGGAAGGCACTGGCTCCACCTATGCCAGGACTTCTTTCCAGCTGACAAATTCTGACATTGTCTACATCTTTGGGTTGTATTTTGTTTGCTTGGGTTTAGGGTTGGTTTTTTTTTTTTTTACAAAATACATGAGGATTTCACCAACCATATTAGAGAAACTTATTTCCTGCAAGCTAGCTTCCATAGCAACAGATTGATATCAGTATAGCTATTAAAAAAACATTAGGGAAAAAACCCAGAAGATCTAATTTTGAATCCTTTTGTGACCTTTTGTCCCTGTTACTCACCTGCAGAAAACAAGTGAGCACGGCACACAAAGGGCCAGGCAACAACTGGAGGAGCATCTTCCCATGGATGCAGGTAAGATGGGGCCCAGCTAACAGACCAGCTTGTCCCTCCCTAAAAAACTAACAGCCCTGTTGAATTTCTTAAACAGACAAGTCTGTCATAAAAATACAAAGCAGGAGTGCTCAGAGCAGCTTCTGTCCCCCTCTTGTGAATATCAGCTCTCTCATTTCAAAAATAAACAAGTACATTTGCTCCTAAACCCCTCAGAGACTGAACTGCTCCTGAGACCCTAAAAGACTGAATCACCCTAGCCTTTTTTCTTGTTGGTGGTGCTTTTGTTTGTCTGTTCATTGTGTTTTGGTTTTTTTAATAAGGAACACACTAATCCTTCAAAAACTTTCCCATTTGCAAGATTTGATGAACTGACCCAATGGACTGCTCTCCAATTCCCAAGTTAGAGCAGGCAGGCCTTGCCACTGCCAGCTTGGAGAAGCTGGCAGCCAGCCCCATGTGAGACCTGCAAAGCTCCTGTTATGGTTTAGTGGTGCTGCTGTCCAGAGCTTTCCAAAACCTTGACTCTGAGGAGGCTCCATCAGACCTAGGACCAACCACTACCTTGTCTGTAGCTGGGAAAAACCCAGGGCACTTGGCTGAGTTCTGTGCATCCCACAGTTCAGTACCTGCTTTCCAGAGATGCTCTAGAGAAGCTCACTCTTTAACAAGAAACCCAAGGACTCAAGGTGAAGAACCACACTTAATTGAACATAATGAAGGGAAATCTGATGGCAGAAGGAGAGAGAACCCTGAAAAACACACCACAGCTGAGCACAATGCTCTTTTTTGTTTGCAACTCTTTGTTCCAGCAAGGCTTCAGGGTTATATCCAGATCAGGTGAGGATCTGGAGGGATGGACCAGCTCATGAGGAGCCTTTGCTACCAAGGTGGCTCCATGGGCACCCCATGCTACCTCCAGCTACCACCTGGGCCACCACCACCTCTTTGCCCATGGCCCTCCTGGCTCACCCAGCAAAGCCCCCTGGCCCTGGCTTACTTGCTCCAATATGGAAGTACCAGCCCATCTTGGTGGAAGACTTACAGGAAAATAAGCAAACTTTTCTTCTGGGCATGATGTGTTCAGAAATTAAAAATAAAACCTTCAAAGGGCTCCTTCAAAGGAAGAGGGGAAAAAAAAAGAAAGGAAAAGAAAAATATCAAATTTTTGACTGTGGAAAAAAAGGTCAAGAGATACAAAAGCATCTCACTTTGTTTGCACTAGCCTGTGCCAAGGAAAAGATGAAAATGTGAGTCTTTAAATCATTCAGATGAGGAAAGCTGTTCCTACTTCAGCCCAAGACCTGTTCCAGATAGAGTAGGGGCCACCCAGCCAGGGGCTGCCTCCTGCCTGGCCCAGGGCAGCCCAACCCCATCCACTGAGACATAGGGAGCCCTTCCTGCACTGACACGTCCTGTGCTGGGCCCAGCAGCTCCTGCCTGTGCCCTGGATCCATAAACACACAGCAGGAACATTTCACAGCTTGTTCACCACATCCAGAGGGGAAAGGTCTCCCCGGAGCAAGCGCTCGCCTCATCCATCTTCTCCCGTTGGCACACGTGGCCACTGCTGTTCATGGAGCCTTTCCAGCAAGTACCAAGAATAAACCTCCAAAAACACACACCCCTCACACTTCTCCAGAAGGGAAAGCTCTTTTCTGACTCTCCTGAAGGCTTTTGACTTTGGAGCAGCAGCTGCATGGGGCATCTAAGCAGCTCGGTGAAGGGGAGAGCAGCATCTGCCTCGTGTGGGCAGGGATGCAGGCAGGGCTGGCAGCACCCACCCCTTGGGTGTGGGGGAGGCACTGGGTGCCAAACACAGAGACCTGTGTGTGAAGGCAGCAAGTTCTGTTCCAGAAACACGTGTTGCTCTCCCTCCAGCATCCAGGAGTCATTGGAAATGCTTTGGGACAGGCCTGTTCTCTTCACACCAGGTTAAAAGCCTGATTAAAACTCCCAGTTCCAGCCTAGCTTGTGCTAGGCAGCCTCTGCAGCCCCACTAGGCAAGAGCAACCACCCCAAACTCTCATTCCCTGCAGCTGCTGCCCTCCCCAACAGGTCTGGCACAATCAGCCACAAACACGACCAGACTCATGCAAGACAGGAAAGCAACATGTTCCTCCACATCCAGATGCTCCCTGCACATGCTGGTCCCTGCCAGTTATCCTGTTTCTGCAAGTATTCCTACTGGGCTCTCCCTGCTCCTTCCCACAGCCCTGGCAGTCCTGCTCTCAGTCCCTACCCAGGTCGTCTTCATCTCACAGCTGCTCAGAAAGAGGAAGCAGGGTGAGAAGCAGAGGTAGAGAGCAGGCAGCTGAAGACAAGGCACACTGCACAGACACATGTTCAGCAAAGTCAAGCAAAAACTCAGCTCTGCACTGGGCCACCAAGGAGAAAGCTCCAGGGTGGACAGTTTGTAGTATCAGGCCTAAACATCTCCTGTTCAGCCCACAAACACTCCTCCTGCTGCTCTCCCTCCCACCCCCTCCTTCAATCACTTTTCCCATGGATTAATGAAGTGCACTTGTACCCAACCAAGCTCATCAACGAGGCTCCCACCTCCATAGCCAGCCCAGGCTGAGCTGTATCCAACCCAAGAGGAGCCTTTCTGCAGGCAGCAGCTCTGCTGAAGCTGTCACTTCACAATGCTGACATGGTGTGACATCCCTGCACACACAGACACACCAGTCAACAAGCCAGCAGTGGCAGCTGGAAAGCCACCTCCTTCAGGTGACACGAGGCTGGAGAACCACGCTCTGGTGGGGAAACCAGAGCCAGGAGAGTCACCAACACCAAACCTTGCCAGAGACCCCCCAGGTCCAACAGCCCAGCCCACTGCAGTGTAGCTTCAGATGGGAGTTTTTAAAGGATCTCATAACAGTAACCGGTAGTTCTCTGTGAGCATTTTGCCCTCTGATCCTCCTGACAGACAATGCCCACAGCTATGGCAAAGCGACCAACTGCACTGCTGTGCAGAAGACACAGGCACAGCCCAAAGCAGAACAGGGACCCAAGCTGGCTTTAAAACCACCACTCCTCCCAACACAGGGCACTGAGGGACCTCAGGCACCCCTTCCCCTGATTTCCAAGCACAGCCCCTCTCCCTTCACTTGGTTCCCCAAAGCAACCAGCTGCCTCAAGTCTTGCAGCCTGAGAACACCCTGTGGCCTCTCCTTAACCAGCAGGTGCCCGGAGCTGTCCCCTCCTTGCCCCAAGCTCCCAGGGCCTTTCAAAGCAGCATTTACCTGCACCCAGGACAGGGCATCACTCCCAACTTTTGGTGAGAAGGAAGAGTTCAAAGGGGCCCCAGGCCACGCCAGGATGGGTGGGAGCACCCGGCAGAGCTGCCTCCACTGCTTCACCATGAAGGGCTCTGCTGGGAATGAACAGGCTGTTAAACAGGCTACAAACGTGAGGGAAAACCCAACAAAACAACCAAACCCAAAGGCCACCCAGGTATGATGGAATTTTACAGTCTGACCTCAAAGTTTATACTCCAGATTCAAGCAGATAGATCACAGAGCTTTTATGGCTTACTTGGAGAAGGCCATTCAGCAGGACATTCCCAGCCCCCTCCAAGAGCTCAGCAAGGCTTCCCTTTTACACTGCACTTCCAGCAGAAAATACACCAGATTTTACTTGTTTTCCTCTCACTAAAGTGCAGCCACAATCTGAGCAGCATCAAAGGTGCTTTAAAAATCATTACCCAGTGTCAGAGCAGGCCAAGTAGAATAAGAAGTGCATTAGAGAGACATTTTTAAGAATAAATTTTCCCAGTACTGAGCCAGAACTTTGTTCATATTCTTAGAGTTTATAGCACCTTTAAAAACATTTCAGGTTACTGCTTCCAACACACACCCTAACAAAACCAACAGGTTTAAGATGGGTGCTGAGCCCCATAGTCAGCACCACAGAGGCTGGAGCACCAGGATTTAACAAGACTTTTCTACCCTCAGGCCCAAGCCTTGACAAGGCAGAGAGATCCTGGCCAGCCCTGTGCCCAGGGTGGGAGGCAGCAGCAGAGAACCTGCACCAGCTGATCCTTCAGAAAGGAGCTACAACATCATCACCACAGAGCAGCAGCCACTTCTCAAGTTGTTTAAAGCAAAATGAACTCAGCAATGAAACTACTGACAGCAGACCAGGAGGGAGGGGAAAGGTAAGAACGTTGAGTCACTTATTCTCACTAGTCACTGCATTTCAGCTAAAGAAAACCCAAGGAAAAGTTTTTCTTGAGACAGAGCTGGCACTGGAAGAGTTTCTCTGCCCAGGGCTCAGGGTATGAACACAGATGCTGCAGCAGCCAAGGCAATAGTAATACTGTAAAAATTCTATCTGCATTTTTGATAAGAACAAATTTTCCTGGTGATGTTTCTGCTGCCCAGTAACACTCTTGAGCTGCAGCAAAGCAGGAGCTCAGTGCCCCAGTGTGAAACCCCACCAGCCAGGCAGATGATGCCACTTACCCATTTATTTGACAAATTAAAGTTCAAACTTTTTTTTTTTATTAAGCACATTCCACAGTACAAAGCTTTAGATCATGAACAATATCTGTACAATTTAACAGTTTCCAGAAGCTGTTCATACACCAACTTTCCAAACAGATAATTGGCAAACATAATTACAAGTTAGAATTAGACTATCCCAGTGCTTTGAAACATTAATCTAGCAGTAATGTACAGTTGCTCAGTTATGGTTAGCAAAACAAAGTCCAGAGTGCAGCCAGGATCACTACCATTAATCCCAGGAGTCAAGTTCCTTGGGTGCCAATCACAAAAGTCCACTGCTATGTTATACACAAAGCACAAAAGTTCAAATACCATTATCTCCCAAGGAAAAACAGGAATTTAAACCTTACACATGCATGTAAAAAAAAGGACTCTGCTCTTCGGAAACAAATACCTTTGTCTTCAGGGCTGCAATAGATTTGTCTTTTTTAACAGTTTCATATTAAAGCTGTTAGATGAGAAGGGTAAAGTAAGACACTTTCACAAACTACTGTCAAGCTTACCAAAAATGGTCTCAGGAGCGTGGTTTTAATCTTCTGTACTTCATCACATTTGGGGCATCTCGATGAAATAAATATTGTTGTAGTAACAGGTAAAGGGGAGTTTCAACTTAAACACCGATCCCAACACCTCTCTCCATGTCAAGGGTGAAGAGGAGAAAACCTTCAGTGGTGTTTCTGCAGCAGGTTGGTACCACCTGGATGTTCTCTGAGTTGCCTGGACACAGAAACGCTGTGTCCGAGCACGGCCATCCCACTGGGAACGCCGGAGTGACCCCTCAGCCACCTCCTGCCCTTCCTGGGTGTAAAAGGAGAGAACACAGACCCAGGGAAGTGCTGCCAGAGGACAAAACACACACACAATGTACAAAGGATCAAATGGATGACGACACATCCCTGTGCCAGGACACATCCTTCCAGGAAAATGGGCGGGTTTCCCGCTGAGCTTGACTGAAGCAGGAGATAAAAGCCACCGAGGGGACAGTCCCACCTGGCTAGTGCAGGTCAAACATCCACCTCTGCATTTAGCCACGTCATCCTGACATCAGGAAAATGCAGAAGCTTTTATTTGACCACATGAACTAGAGGAGAGATCATGACAATGTAAGAAGAAACTAAATGAGACTTCCTAATAAAAACACACTAAGGAAGAGGAACCATGAGCAGGACGTGGCACTGTGGCTACGGCTCACAGGTACAACCAGCATGGTGATGAGCATGGTAATCAAAGCATTGACTTGAAGGGACCTCCACTCCACCATAAGGAAGTGTTACAAATCAAACATAAATAACTTTAACTTTGGCCCATGGTGTCTTCTCCGTTAAGCAGCCAAACTATTGCTACCACAGGACATCAGCAGGCACTTGGGAGGACCCACTGGTGTTCAAGGAAAGACATCTGTCAATACTGCGGCACAAAAATATAAGATACAGAACATAAATTAAACACCTTTTAATCTTTAAAAAAAAAAGTTAAGAAATTACATTTTAAAATATGTAGTTCCCATTAAAAAAAAATAATTAGAAAAAAAATCCTAATGAATACTGGAAACCTCCTTTTGCAGAGAAAATGTCTCAGGAACTCATCCGAAACCCTCCAGTGCCAGTAGTTAGAACATCCTGCTGCCAAGTGCTACCACATGCTGTGTTAGTGTGAAGTGTCAGGAAATCCTGACTCCAGCACCTGGAGGTTCCACTGTTATGTACATTATATCTATATGCTTATACAGTATTGGGAATGAGGCAAGCACACATGGAAAGGTTTTCCTACACCAAACATCAGGAAGCGTGGGACGGCCGGAGTACAGAGCACAGTTCAAAGGAAAAGACAGTGCTATACAACTAGTTCAGATAACCTAGCCTGAATTACAGGTAATCTTTAATTTAAAAGAAATTATTGGTGCAGAAATAAGTCAACTGTCATCCCAAAATATTACTGAGCAATTCAGAAATGTTTCTAAGAGTCCAACGTACACTCCTGTCAACCGAAACGGGCTCTGAAATCTGTCATGAGAGCAAAGTCTAAAGGACACGGTGACTTGGAAAAGCAAAGCTCTGTACATTCTGGGTATGTGTTTGGCACCCAAATTTCATTGGAGAATGGTTTGTTGTTGTTGGTTTTTTTTTTTTCTTTAAAGTCAGACAAAAGTGCAAAGCAATATAAATTAGGCCAAGTCCTTTCTTGACTTCTGATTTATTTCTGAAAAATAAGCCATCAGAGTTCAGTTTCTACGGACAATTTACATGTGAAGCTTTGGATTTCTCATGGCAGGGAAGGACAGGCTTCTGAAATTCATCTACTCCAAGTAGTGAATCTGTAGTAAATTCAAAGACGACCACTGAGAGCAGGAAACGTTAGGAAATTTAGAGATAGAATTGTGCTGCTTTGCATCTACACAGCATCTAGAACCAATTCTGACTTTAGCTGTCAATCAACATCTTCAGGCATGTAGTAGCCAAAAATCCAGTAGTTCAAGACTGTGAAACCCTGAAAAAGACAAAAGAGAAGTTGAACTGACAGAAGACACAAACCCAAAAGCAACAGTTGGAGACATCTGAAGGGGGTCAGTCCCACACCATCTTCTACACTCCAGGCTGAGGCTAAAAGGGCAAATTACCTGTGAGGAGGGTAATACTTGTGTGACACACAAAGGGGGTGCTCCTGCTACACACTTCCCTCTGTGCTGCGAGTCCTTCCTTCCAGGAGAGATGTGTCTCTACGGGACTGTTCCTTGCAGAACATGCTCTGAATTCAGCTTGGAACAAGATTCTCAATGGAGGATTCCCTGGGAGGCCACCTATAGCTTGGCAGTTTTCTTACATGCAGTAAGAATCCAAAACCCTCCTGGGAAGCAACACTTGAAGCACCTGGTAGCCTCACTAAATAATGAATGTTATTTACTGCAACAGCGACCTACAGGCAGCTGTGAGAACATCTTCCTTTCCTCCCCAGAGGAGAAGCACCTTGTGCACAGGATTTGAGCTTAGTTGCTTTAATACATCAGCTTTGAAGAAAACAGACCAAAAATTCAAAGCCATTCTTTATCTTGGTTACCTTTTCCACCCACAGGACTCCATGATTAGCTTGTTTTTAGTGTAACTAAATCTGAGCTTGGATTTCACCTGCCACTTCCCAAAATTATGGACTATGGAGAACTACCCTCTCTGATCCAAAATTCCCATGAAAGGTTAAAACATCTTCAGGCACTTCCCCTTCCCGAGCCCAAGGCTTGGTGCTTAATATATGAATATTAGACTATCATATGGTAACAATTTTTATCATGTTACAATAAACAACAGGAATTCCACAGCAAGCAATAAAACTCTCACAGCCAACTGCCAGGACTGTCAAAAATGATCCTCTTTGAAGAGGCACAACTCTGCAAGCCTTGTAAAAAAGTGTACAGGGCTGCCTCAAAACTCAGAAAACTCTGAATGTTTGAAAGCATTTAAAACTGTTTAATTAAATGTCATAATGAAATATTAGCTGCTTGACCATAATTTTCTGTAGATTGATGGGTTTTTGGATTCTGCAGTCAGACAAACCTGTCAAAAAGTGACATCACAGCATCTCTCCTGGGTAGGAAATCGTTATTAAGGGACTGTCATTCCCAACAACTCCCAGGATGGGGGGGTCTGTGTGGTTTCAGCTGTGAGTCAGAGATCAGCTGTGCAAACTGCCAAGTGTGCAGAACTGGAAGGGAAGAACCTGCTGCCAAAGGCTTCTCAGAGCTCACAGACACATCACACAGAGGGTCGGGAGGGCCACAGGTGGCAGGAGAGGCAAGTCAGACACCAGCATCTTGCTGGACAAGTGAGCTGATACCCATTTTATTCAACTCCTAATTTCTCTTCTGCTGAAGACTCATGATCTATAGCTTTTCCATCAAGCAAAACTACTAAAAACCTGCCAAATGTAACTCCAGAATTAAAACAAACAAAAAGAATGTCAATCTCAAATTATCTTTTAAGTTAACAGATGAAAGCACTGGTGTGTCAACTGGAAGACAGATGGAGATGGTTCCTAAAACTACTGTCATCTTCTCATGCAGCCTATTCTATCTGCCAGAACAGACAAGGGAAAAAAATATTCAGAAAAGGAGGAAAAAAGTTTTCCACAGAGAGGGAACATCACCAACTTCTACAAGCCTCAGAGTTTCCACAGCTGAAGTTCCCTTAGGTATGGACCCAGGTGGCACAGGAGCCAGGACAAAGTTCCTGGGGACGTTACCAGTGACAGCGCCAAGCTCTCCACAACAGGGATGCAAATGTGTCATCCCAGATCAAACAAAACTAATTTGAAGAAGGAATCCCAGGTGACCAGCACTAGAGGACCTGGTTCTTTGGGTAGTTTCAGGATTTCTCTCTTTAATCATGGGCCTAATTTCCTATGAAGTAATGACAGAAAGGGAAGCAGCTCAGTCAAGCAAGGGCCAGTTCCTTGCTTTGACCCTCTGTGAAACCTGACAGGCTAACAGATCCAAGGGTCGTTCCAGAGAGGATGTTATCTTGGCTTGTTTTAGAATGAGGATGAGTTCAGTTAGTAGGAAGGGCAGCCAACCCTTCCCTGAGGAATGCTTCCAGGTGAAAGAAAACTAGTTTTTAATCAGCATCTCAAAGAAGCAACATGTGTCTTCAGGAAAACCCTGAGGACCTGATTGCTACAGCAGGGATATAAACAAATACAAAGGGATAATGAAAATCTGTGCTTGCATGAAGACAGGGAAAGCTTTTCCCACCTTAATTAAGAAAATTATTAACAATCTACTTCAAATGAAGTAAATCCTTCCTGCTGGGTAATGATACTAACTCCTCTCACTGCACTGTCTCCACTCCCCTGGAATCATCCAGCCTCAGCAGGGGCAGAGACTGCAGGAAGGGCCTCTGCTGAGCTAAGGTGATTTTTGCATTCCCAAGTCCCAGCATTCCCCACTATTTATAGTTTGAAGGGCAATTGTTGGCACCAATAAAGATGACATAAGGAAAAGAATCCACTTTCCCAACAAACAGATCTACAGCAGAGCTGTAGATCCCACCAGGTTTTGAGAACTAAATGAAGCTGACTCGCAGAAAAATGGAAACCAAACAGGCAAAGTTCATGTTTCTGAGAGCTCAGAGCTGTCACGTTGCCCAACATGATGTCATTTTTAGTTCAGAAAGCTCTCCCTGGCATTTGGGGCTATCTCAGAACTGCTCATTTCTGATGAGCCCAGAGATCACACAAACACCTGGTTTACCAGAGATGC
This sequence comes from Chaetura pelagica, assembly GCF_000747805.2. NCBI lineage: Eukaryota > Metazoa > Chordata > Aves > Apodiformes > Apodidae > Chaetura > Chaetura pelagica. The sequence goes on along the minus strand of NW_009952070.1, from coordinate 99,079 downwards.
ATTCCAGTGCTCCCTACAAAGCTTCACACAGTGAGCAGATAGATCAACAACTCTAAAAGATCCTGATCTCACAGTGTAGCTGGAATACCTGTGCAATACACCAAGTCTCCTCAGCTTCCAAGAACGTTGTGAATACGTAATAACTTTCCATCAAACACCTGAGGTGCCCAGTTATACCCAGGAGGGATTACAGAAGGGGGCAAGACAACCTGACAAGTGTTCCACGCTGAAGCGTGACCATACAAAGACTAGATAGTGAAAGAAGTGGCATAAATAGGTTTTATTTTCTTAAGGAAAACATCAGCTTCTTGTTCTGACTAAGCCAACCTGCAGGCAGAGATAATTCCAGATATTTCTAGTACATCCAATAAAAAGAGGGAGACTCACCTCCTGAGGGCAGTAAAGTGCAGACTGTTATCTGGAGATGTAGGTGTATGTTCTAGATGGAGAGCGGGTCTCGTTCTGGGCACTGGGTGGCACATTTAAGAAATCCCAAATCAGAATTGTATCATCATGGGAACTACTAATGATCTGAAACTCATCAAACTGGAGTCTAAAGACACGTCCTGAATGTTCCTGTGAGAAAGAAGAAATGAGTTAGCAAGGCAAGAGGGTGACACTTCTGTGCCTGAACACTGAATGGTTTATTCCAACTCTGGGGGCTGGTTAACAAACCCTTGGTTATAATTACACTCAAGTTACAGAAAAGCTGATTTTCTATGCAGGCTTTTTCCAGCACAACACACAGCTCCCAAATCCAGTGCCTGCAAACCCTGAGCCATCCCTGGCAGGGCTGGAGGTGGAGGCTGAGATGATTATAGACAAAATCAGCCCCTTCAATCAAGTAGCAGCGATTGAGAGGAGGGGCTGGCACTAAGAGCCTGCCAGGGCTCCTCCCAGAGCAGCTGCAGCCAGTGCTGCTCCCCCTGCCCCTCTGCACTGAGCCCACCAGCCCTCACAGCTCCAGAGACCAGCCAACACCACTGTGCTCTAACTAGATAAGGAGCTGGAGGGGTACCTGCTCTTTCCAGAAATCCCAACATGGCACCAAGTGGCCCAGAAAAGGTTCTGCTCTTTGCCTCACTTTACCCATTTTTAATAAATTTTCTCTGCCTTTAGTAGAGCACTAACTGAAGCTGTCACCCTGATCTCCAAACCATAACCAGTGCACGACAGAGGGGAAAGAGACAACCTTTGCAGTAAAATTATTACACCACATTCATATGGAAAAAAACAATAATTAAATCTCATCTCTGTGCAAAGACCACTGAACAGAAAGAAAACGAGAAGCCTTTCTGGCCATGGAAGCACTTAAAGAAGTGTTGGAAAGGCCAAGCACATGCTGGATAAGCCAGTTACCACCACACATAGTCAATAACTTCAGGCTGCTACTTGCTTGTCAAACCAAGTCCTGCAGTAAATTTTCATGCACATTTCAACAAAAAGAACAAGGAACTCAACCCCCCAATCTATTTCTAATTATGTCTTCTGTCATAAACCTAAATCGTCATGACAAAAAAACAACTTAGGCAACAGCCTTAAATCTGATAATCCTCTGAAGTGAGCAGATCTCCTGTGGTGATCCCTCTGACTCAGCCTCCCTTCCCTCTTCACATGTCTTCCTTCCCAACTGAAGGGTCAGGAGAAAGGTTTGGGAAAGACTCACATGATTCCTCCCTCCTTTTTAATAAAAGGAAGTTTACAGCCTGCTCTATAATATTAGGGAAACACATTAGCAACTAGAATTATTCAATACAGTGCCACGCTGATTAATTTCTTTTCAGAGTACTTGAGAATCTCTAACTAGAAAAACTTCCTCTTTTTTTTCAGCTCAGATCCAAAGCATTCAGGATACAATACATATATTTTTCTTTGTTCTTAAGAGTAAAAAGCAGCTTTATAAAACATCCTGAGTTTTTCACATCTCCCACTACAGTGGAATAAAATGCCTTTCACTTACAAAGGAAAGATTTCACTGTACATACCACTAAGGTACGCAAGCACAAGGTACTTGCTGGGGCACGAGGGTCAAGAGCAGCTTGCAAGTCCCAAACTTTAATTTTGCTGTAAAGGGAAAGAAGAAGGTCATTATGGGAGCATTGTTTCAGGTATCAGTAACACCTAAAGCAAAGGGAAGCATGCCAGATCTTCCCTACAGCTGGGTCAAGCCAAATGTTAGAATCCATATTCACTAAAACACTAACTCTACATCTTGTGAAACAGGCTTTGTGTTTCTTTTTACCAGCTGATGTGTCTTGGTGATGGAGCAAGTGGGTGGGTAACATGAAAGACTAAGTGACTCTATGAACAAGCTGGTCTGGAAGCTCTGGGAAGCTCACAGCCCTACTGATAAGGTGCAAAGTTCCAGTAGGAATTAAGCTGGGACTGCCAACCCCAGTGAGACACTGAACCCAAACAAAAGGCTAGAGACAAACAGTTCAGGAATTGATTTCAGTCACTCTGCTGTTCACTAGAAGTATAAAACAGGCAGAGAAAGGAATGCAGAGTTTGGACATGGATGGAAGCTGCTGTGAATCCACTACACACTGAACACACTGAGCAGGTCAGAAACACTAACAGTGGGGCTCCTGCACCAACCCAACAGTAATGGTCACTGAAGTCTTATGAGAGCCCCATAAGATTAATTTACACTCACAATTAACATTTCCAGTGCTGCTGTCATAAAAACAGAAAGCCTGAACTACTCTAAGCACACAGGAACAATGAGCAATTCCCAAGGGGAGAAAAATAGGAATGTCACTTCAACCAAACAGAAGTTTACTTTCTAAGGAAACTCCAACTTGAGTGATACACAATTTAGGAGGTTGCTAAAGAGCCCCAGAAAAGCAGTTCCTTGGCTATTTAAAGCAGCAGCCTGCTGCATCAAGGTGCTTTAAGCAAAATCCACTCAGTTAAATATTGACCCATTAGTCAGATGAGAAGAGAATCTTCACAGCAGGGAACAGGAGGTTCAGTGGATCTCAGAAGATGCTTTGCTAAGAAAGGCAAAATGTTTTGAAACTGCTTTCAAAAACATACCCGTCGTAGGCTCCACTAACAATCCTCTTATTGTCGAACCTGATGCACCGAACCAGTTCTTCGTGGCCTTCTAGTACCCTTAAACAGGCACCACATTCAATGTCCCATAACCTTGAGAGAAGAGAGGAGAAAGTCCTTGAGTACTTCAGGTTCAGCACTGTCCCTCAGCCCACAGGCAGGGGCTCAGGTGTGCTGCTAGATGGCTTTCTGTGACTCACAGCACATCACTTGCTCAAAAAGGCATGAGGTTCAGAGATCAGTCTGCAGCTGCAGCACATAAACATGGAAGAATTCCAACACACTGGAAAAGCGTGGGCACTTGTTATCTTGGGAACTTCACATACGCTTCTTTCTATTCTGCATAAGCCACTGATCAGAGGTTCAAGAAGTAATGAAGAAAACCAATGACCAGCATCTTCCTTAGCTCTCCAAGCAGAAGACACAAGGTGAGAAACCAGAGCAACGTATAAGCAATTTTACTTTTGACACAAACCCCAGCGTCCCACTTTTCCACAGGGACGTGGGCACGTTCATTCTCACACCGGGCACATCGCCTGCCCCAACAGCAGGACACACCAAGGGCGTTTGGCATGTGCAGGACAGCACCAAGGGGGAGGGGAAACCCTCCTTCCACAGATTACACACCCACAGCTGCTCCTGGGCACCCACCTAATGGTGTTGTCTGAGGACCCACTGACCACCAGCCGATCCCGGTACTGCAGGCAGGCAATGCCGCGCTTGTGCCCGTTGAGAGTGCGAACAAACTCGCATGTACTCGTACTCCAGACCTGAGAAACAAGGGAAACACTCCTGAGAATCACAAACAAACAAGGTGTTTTGAATTGCAACAGAACCCGTGATGAATTCATCAAGAGAAGAGGTCTGAGGCTTGACCTTTGCTGGGGAATGAAAAGTCTCACACTATTTGATTTGATGTTCAGTCTGGAGAAGAGAAGGCTCCAGGGAGACCTTAGAGCACCTTCCAGTGCCTGAAGGGGCTCCAGGAAAGCCGGGGAGGGACTTGGGACAAAGGCTTGGAGTGAGAGGACAAGAGGTAACTGTTTTAAACTGGAAGGGGAGAGATCTAGGTGAGACGATGGGAGGAAATTCTTCACTGTGAGGGTGATGAGACCCTGGCCCAGGTTGCGCAGGGAAGCTGTAGCTTCCCCATCCCTGGAAGTGTTGAAGGGCAGGTTGGATGGGGCTTGGAGCAACCTGGGCTGGTGGGAGGTGTCCCTGCCCATGCAGGGGGTTGGGACTAGATGATCTTTAAGGTCCCTTCCAACCCAAGCCATTCCTTCATTCAATTGTATTTGTATGGGCAAAGATTGGGTACCTGACATGAGTGTCAGACTGGAGCAATGGGGACCTGCAGTGACACCAGCACTGCTACTGCACGTCCTGAGAACAGACTGGGTGGGATGTGTACAATAACATTTTCAGGTGGTAGAGCCTGCCCCAAATGCTTTCAAAAACTTCATTCCACTTGCATCTTGGTAAGTTACTAATTTTGAAAGTGGAAGTTACCACACACACAAAGACCCCACAATTTTTACCAGAGAAATGGTGAGCAGCCTACTGGTAAGAGCAGGCCAAAACCCTGACCTGTGAAAGTTTAGTTTAGTGCTTCTTTCTTAACATTAAATGATTCTATCATCTTTGCCCATTTTTAATAAACTGTAATTGAAGTTGGAACATAGAGCATCCAGTGGCTCATTTTCCAACACAGAGTGCAGCAGGATCTCTGGCAGATATTTGGACATTAAACTGCCAAGAGCTTTTTGGCACAGTCTGAGGTAGCTCTGGTTCTAGAGAGGGAAGGTGGAAACGCCTTTGTTACATTAATACACTCCAATCTTCTGGTATGTAACAGCCTTCAAACACAGCCCCTTCATTCCTCAAACATGGCAAAGTCTGGCTGAGCTGGGAAGGTGTGGTGAGGAAAGGCAAGTGCTGATCAAATTCTCATTTGGAACAGGACTGGCAATTGAAACAAATGCACCTCCTGGAAAAGGGCACAGCATGAAAAGGGCACAAAATGTGCTGCATTTAACAAAGAAACCGACCTTGAGGCTGGAGTTCAAGCAGCCCCTGAGCTTTCCTTTTTTTTTGCAATCGTACAAAAGAAGCCACAAAAATGTTACGAGCCTCCTTAGGCACGTAAAGACATTAACAGCCAGCAGGAGGAAGCAGCTCGCCGAGTGGTGGAGGAAAAGGCACAGAAGTGCTGGGAACACCTTGGAACAAGGCTCAGAAGCTGCTCTGGCCTAGTGGGCAGGCAGGCACTGGAGCAGAGCTCTGCCAACTTACTTTAATGGTCCTGTCCCCTGAGGCTGACACGATGTACTTGTCATCGAAGTCGACCACGTTGACGGCAGCACGGTGACCCACCAGGACCCGGCGCAGGGTGATGTCGGTGGGAGAGGCCATGTCCCAGACTGCAATGGACCTGTCCTTGGAGCACGTCACCATCAGCCCGTTGCTGAACCTTAACCGCAAATGAAGCACTGCCTCGTTGTGATGGATCAATGTGTTGAGAACTTCACCTGTATTTACATCCCAAACTCTGCAAAAGAGAAAGAGTTTGTTCCAAATGAAGGCTCTGCATGGTTTAAAGCATAAACCAGTCTGCTACTGGCTGTAATGGAGAGTTCTCTGGATGCTGAACATCTCTTAGGGCCTGGGAAAGGAGGGAAGGTGGGTCCTGGGGAAGCATCCTCATCCGCAAGCAATAACTAACAGCAGTGAACAGCAGGAAAATGCCTCAGCTGAGACCACTGCTGCTTAACAATGACCACAATTCTGTAGCTCGTCCAGGATGACTAAAACCTGTGTGATGTGTAAACTGATGGAACAGGCCAACGCAAATATCACCCACTATGATTTCTTCAGTTTTACACCACTCCATTCAGATGGAGCATGTCAGTGGCAACAGGGAGGTAGCTCTTCCCAGGGCTACCACCACCTCACACAGAGTAAAAAATTGCTATTGTTTTATACCACCTGAAGGGTGTATTGATCAGTATTTCATTTTTTGGATGATTTATAGATTGACACTGACATACCGATGCAGGCCACCAGGAGCCAAGACCCTTCCACTGAACTGTATCTGAGCATCTTGGTTGGACATCTACTGACCACGGAATTTGTACAAGAATTTAAATTCAGCATGATCAGAACTGCAGTAGGACAAATGCTCCACATATAACAGATACCCTTTCATTAACAGGCATCATTAAGAGATGTCAGAAGGCAGAAGAAGAAATTCTAAATGAAGGTATCACTGTATGGTTGGCTATCAGCCATTCTACAGCTTCAGGATATGCCCTGAATCACTCAGATCATATTCCTTCAAAATTCTTTACACTATAAAAAAGACAAGATTTGGAAAAAAAAAAAAAAGGATTGACTGTAATGCTTTGCCAAGTATGGATATCTTGGGTTTGGAATAAGAGTATCCCATTAATATTAGGAATGTTTTCTGATATCCCAACCCTAATACTCAAATGATACTTGTGCAAAAAGTCAACACTCACCTCACTGTAGAATCTGAAGATCCAGTTACAATGACTCTCTCATCATACTGCAGACAAAGAACCGAGCCAGTATGTCCTGTTAATACTTTCAAACATTCCAAGCTTGTTTTGTCCCAAATCTGTTAAAAACAAGAAGCATAAATGACTTATCAAGGACTTGGATCCAAGACTTGAACATTGCCACAAGAGAGAAGAAAGGACGAAAACTAGAGATAGAAAGAATCCATGGGTGATCTGTCTGTCCTCCCTCTTGGCTTCAGGAATTCTCTTTGATACACATTTTGTAAGGGTTGTAGTGACAGGACAAGGTGTAACTGTTTTAAACTGGAAGAGGGGAAATTTATGTGAGACTTAATTAAGAAATTCTTTGCTGTGAGGGTGATGAAACACTAGCCCAGGTTGCCCAGGGAAGCTGTGGCTGCCCCATCCCTGGCAGTGTTGAAGGGCAGGTTGGATGGGGCTTGGAGCAACCTGGGCTGGTGGGAGGTGTCCCTGCCCATGCAGGGGGGTTGGAACTGGAAACCTTTAAGGTGTCTTCCAACCCAAACCATTCCATGATTCTATAAGTGAACAGTGAAATAACCAACAATCACAAAAAGAGAAAAGCCTTTTTTTGTGAAAGGAAATGCAAGGTGCAGGTGAGGACTTTGCCAGGCCACAGAAGACATCCCACCCTCACAAACCCTGCGCAGACACATGCTGTCCCACAAAGAGACACACTGAGGAAACACAAGCAGCAAGCTTTCTGAGGCAGAACTACTCCCTCATCCCTAGGGAAAAGCCTTTAGGAAGTGTTTACCTTAATGGAGTTATCTCGCAGGCCACTGATGATCTTCTCATCATCATACTGCAAGCAGTAGACACCTTTGCTGTTCTCGGAGCGGCACTGGATCCTCTGCAGGTTGTGCCGCCCACAGCGCCAGTTGGATTCTATGGTCTGACAGGAGGGGAGACAAGCAGGAGTCAGGCACAGGCTGCACCCTGGGCACCCCTGCCCAACACCCACAGCAGCCTTTCCCCTTTCACACCTCCCATCCACACATCTGAAGCAGATAGAACTTCCATGTACTTTTTCTCCACCCTGGAGTATTACAACACACACAACACGGAACTTCAAAATACACATGCTTGTAAAACACACATTTCTTAAATATATATATATTTAAATGCATATTTTAAAAATACAGAAAACAATTAATTAGAAATAGGACTTTTAAATATGATTTTTCCTGTTCAGTGGTGAAAATTATGGCCAACTAATCTTAATGAGAATTTCTGATGGAGCCAGAAGAGAGAAGCTTTTCGTAACAATTCAGTTCCCCCCATATTTACACAAGGACTAAGTAACAAAGATTAAACCAGGAGCTCATCTGGTGCCACATTCAGCCTGAGTAACTAACACCACAGAACTACTAAGTCCAGCAGGGAGGTATGGGGAGTTCTTGGACCTTTCCTTCCCCTACTCAGATATTTCACAGACACAAAAGCCTCTTCTAAGCACCTTAAAGCCTGATGAAAATACACCCGAACTGTAAGATTTCAAATAATCCAAACTTATCTCTTTCTCCCCCCCTTGAAATCTATAGGAGTCTAATTCTCAACATTTTCTTTCTGAGACACATTATTAAGGAAAGAGATCTGACACAGCTTAGAAAGTCACAAATTGTTTCACAGGAGAACCAGGATGACTTCCATGTTTTGATCAGCTTTATTACTTGTAAGACAATCAACATCCATTTCAGAGAAATGCAGGAATTTGTACAGGAAACTCAGAACTACAATCAGAGAGAATCCATGCACAAAAGTGCAGGCCAACCCCTGTAGTACCTAGTCAGGCTGGGATGCTTTCCACCTTCAAGGACAGGCACCAGAACAGGCCATTTATTTAGCTATTTCCCTAAAATCCTCTGCAAATACTGCATGGAAACCTGGGCAGAAGCTCATTGACTTGCCAGTTTGTTTGGAAAAGTGTATTTCTAACCAAATCCCAACTTTCAAAGTAATAGCAGGCACCTCTGCGGCACCTCCAAGACTGGAAAACAATGGAAATGCTCTTTAAAGATAGTGATATGATGTCCTAATTCTTGCAGAACACAACTGCTCCAAGGGAAAACTAACCTATCACTATGTGCTCTTTCAACTGCCTCCCACTGTGCAATCTGGAGAGAATGACACACAATCATCATACCCTGATGGGTCACAGGAATATGTCTAAATCAGAAGTTCTAAGAGATGTTCTAGAGGAGCATGTTGACAAGTTATTCATTCCCTTCCATTCTCTTCACATTTGGTGGGCAAGTTAATGAAGTTAAGATAGCAAGTTATCTGTCAGTTTGGGATCAGTTTTTCTGGCCAGCTAGTGCACTGGTGGTTGTCAGACTGGGAACTGGGCTTAAAAGGTTCAAATCTGACTCTGTGCTAGTTTGGCCCTGGACTCCTGTCTTGGAGGTAGCAACCTGCTCAGCATGGGGTGGAGGTTTTGAGGAGGAGCCAGGACAGGCAATTCTCAAGGTTTATCTGGAAAGGTATCATCTGTGCTAGGAGGGCAGAATTGCAATTAATTCCTGTGCTGCTACAGAGGTGACTCTGGGGAACAGGAGAGAGTTGTAGACATTAATAGCACGACCCACCATAATTGCAGATCTGAAGGCAAGATATTTAAAAGTGCAGCACTAACACTGAAGACATGGGAGACAAAGCATCACAGATCAGAGTTAGCCAATTTAAACAGTTCCAGAAACCATATACCTTCAGATATCCAATTCTAAGTCTTAAGGGAGAGTTTCCCCAAAGCAAGGTTCTTGGAAAGGTCTGGAACAAACAGCTGCACAGAACACGTGCTGGATTGTTCTAGCTGCCCAGTGCTCAGGCACCATCTGAGCACTTTTACCCTGCAGCCACCAGGGATTACTGATAGCTACAGGACACATTCAGAACACTACACATCAGCAAGGTTACTTGTCACAGTTTCCCAAACAGAACAGTTAGTACAAGTATGTGCACCAGACGTCTGGGACACTAACTGGCTGATTTCATACACGTTCACAATAGGAAGTTACTTAATAAGGTCCCTCTAAGAAAGTGCTGGCTTCAAAGAAAAGAAACTCAAGCATGAGGAGGATCTCTGGGAAGGCACCCCAGAGCAGCAAGTCACACGCAGGTGCACATTGTAGTTCTGTGAATAGATGTCATTTCATGTAGACATCACACGGGGTGGCTACTGTGGGAAAATACTTGATGTTTTTTGAGAACTTGTAAAATCCCCTTACACTGAGTAAATTTTCTAGATGCTGGGAAAGTAGCCGCCATACACAGAGAATACACAGCAGCATTTCCATCGGCAATAGAGTGAAAACAGATGTGGGTGTAGAGAGAAATAACATTATTTTAGATGACAAAATACGGCTGAGTGGGTGGGCAACCTGGAGGACCCTCTGCAGAGGAACATGTTAACACAATACTGGCAACCACATTAAAGCTGCTGCCTCTAGGACCTTTCTGGTTGTTACTGGATAGTGCAGTTAGCAGAAGTCTTCATCTGCAACCTCTGTCCAGGAGATACCTCAATAACCTGTGTCTAGGCCAAGCAGGTAGGCAGGCAGGTACCTGCTGTGTTTCATGGACGGTTACAGAAACACAGAATCACTTAGGGTGGAAAAGACCTTCAAGATCATCAAGTCCAACCATTAACCCTGCTCTCCCACATCCAGCACTGAGCCATGATCCCAAGTGTCACATCCAGACAACTTCTAAACGCCTCCAGGGATGGTGTCTCAACCATCTCCCTGGGCAGCCTGTTCCAATGTTTGACAACCCTTTCAATGAAAAAGCTCTTCCTAATGCCTGGTCTAAACCTCCCCTGGCACAGCTTGAGGCCATTCCCTCTTGTTCAATCACCAGTTACTTGTGAGAAGAGATCAGCACCCACCTCTTTACAATGTCCTTTTAGGCAATTGTAGAGGGCAATGAGCCATTGGCCTTCTTGGCCACACTGCTGGCTCAATCAGACCCCCCAGGTTCCTTTCTGCTGGACAGCTTTCTAGCCCCTTTCCCCCAGACTGTATAGTTGCATGGGGTTGTTGTGACCCAACGGCAGTTGGCCTTGTTGAACTTCATACAGCTGACCCTGGCTCATGGATCCAGCCTCTCCAAGCCTCTCTCTAGAGCCTCCCTCTCCTCAGGCAAATCAACACTCCCTCTACAGTTTATTTGTATATTGATGGTACCAAACTTAACACCAATATATGCAACATCAATATATGCCTCTAAACCTGGGGTTCACAATTAAAAGCAAGATATTACAATGAGGATGGTGAGATACTGGCCCAGGTTGCCCAGAGTGGTGGTAGGTGCCCCATCCCTAGAAACATCCAAGGTCAGGTTGGACCGGGCTCAGAGCAACCTGACCGAGTTGGAGATGTCCCTGCTCACTGCAGGGAGGTGGGACTAAATGGCCTTTCAAGGCTCCTTCCAACTCAAACCATTCTGTGATTCTGTGTTGCACAACATCATCTCCTTAGTTCACACACACAGAAAAAAATGTTCTCACACTTTCCTTAAAGCAAGTAGCTGACAAGTGCTGTGTAACCAACAAAATCTGGACATACAAGGGATAACGACCAAGCGCGAAGCCAAAGCATCTGCCTCAGCAGGAGAGCCATTTGGCAGCTGAAGAAATGCAGAAATGGCTAAAAAAGGCATTTAGAGAGAGAAGTACACAGAGAATAGTCCAAGATGTAGAGGTATAGCCAAGCCCTGACCATGCCAGAACATGTTCACTAGTAGAAAGATGCACAGTAAAAGAGATGCAATTCATCTGGATGAACAGCTGGAACACTAACTGTACATTGGAAATGTTAATCTACTAGGAACAGGGTTTTTTCCCATTTGATAATGTACACTGTGTTCAGCTCCTTGGCTAAAAATTGCATTTTTATCCTTGTGAATGTTATTGCAAAGTAAGTGGGTTTATCTTAATCCCATAAACCCAGGAGTTCCTGTTCCCTCTGAACACACAATTCTCCTGCAGGACAAACAGGGCAGAAAAAAAGGAACATCCACATTTGTGACATCTGTAGGGATTTTTCCTGAAGCATCAGGCATTTATACCACAGGCAGTTAAAGCCCAAACCCTTGTTTCACACATGCTTTCTTCAGAGAGAAAAAAGAAAATCCCTCCTGACTGTGAGAGAGGAAAGGCAGAAGCAAATATACTTATGTCACCAGGGTAGAGAGAGCTAAATGTTTTGTTCATTATGAAGTTAAGAGGGTTTGATAAGCAAAGTGAGAGCTTGGCCTGGGCACCAGGCTCCCTGCAACATCTCTGAAGATGCTTGGTAGAATTTGAGACCTAAAAATTAAGTTCCTAATTTTTACAGCTGCTTAGAAAAGATCCAAATGTGGGCAATATGAATTCATGAAGTGCTGCCTCTTTCTGCCTCTTCTGATGCAATATGTATGAAGCTGCTCGAAGGTCCACCAAGCAGAACTATTCCTGAGTCTCAACACAGCTTTGCTGAACCCTTTTTAAAGCCACATTCAACAAGAATAGATCAACCTTATGATGCTGAGCAAGATGAATCTGGAGAGTGGAAATTGTTCATGTCTTGCAGAGGGAGAGGAGATGCAGAAACTGCATGAAAGGCCACAGACATACAAGGAATATGGGAAATCACTGTGGGAGAAAGCTGACAGCGTAATATGGATCATTTCATCATGCATGAGGAGAAGATGGTGTGTTCTCCAAGTGTCAAAATGGTGTTAAACACCAGAGAGAGCTTAGGCAATCTAAAGAAGGCCACCTAAACTGATGTTTCAGATCTAAACAGCAGTAGTTCAGCATCAGGGCTATCCCACTGCCCAGGACAGTGGCACTGGCTGACATGCTGAGGGACAGCACACACCAGAGGTGGGACATGAGAAACTCTGGTGACTCCCATCGAGCTGCATCGTGTCCCGTGCTCTGCCCTACGCAGTGGTTACTGGATGCTGTGTCAGCCAACCTGTGCTCTGAGCAGTACAGTTCAGCTTTCCCAGGGAGGGAGTAAAGAACCCTCTCAACTCCTACTCAGGAGAATGCAGATAAACCAAGCAGCTGCTCCTCCTTGAAAGGTCTGTCTTCTCTATCAAGCACCACCTACAAAGCATGAGAGCCCAAAAGGGATTCAAGGGCAGCATCTGATTTAAACAGGTAGTGATCAGCCTCTATCACTGCAGCACTCAACCAAGACACAATAAATCCCTCTTCCAAATCTGCAGAAGAAAAGCAGCAGTCTTAATTTGCCCATTTGTGGAAAAAAAGTAGGTGTGATGTGGGCAAAGGCAACAACAAAAGCCAAGCCAGGGATCTGCCCCATGCTGGGGCATCTGAAAGGAGCTTTCTGCCCCACTCAGCTGTGAGAGCTGAAATCTGTGCCAGGCACCACCAGCCTCTCAAGTGCCTCTTCCTTTCCTTGGCAGTTTCATTTTTAAGAAATGCCTTTTGGAAAATGCCTGTGGAGTAGAGATTTCAAAGGCTGGCTTAAAAACACTTCTAGGCATATAATGCTGACCAGATTCTCCCCACACACACACAAAAGGTTGGACTGGAAGATCTTACAGGTCTTTTCCAACCTGAATGATTCTGTGATTCTATAAAATGTCTCCAGCATCATAATTAGAACAGTACTAAACAAACCCACTTCCCTCAGGAATTATACACTGCAATTTTCAGAAACAAAGATCTCCCAATGTTGGCAGTGACTTTAGGTGAGAATTGACTTCTCCTCCCCTTTTCAGATTTTCCCAGGCTTTAAAATTTCAGTTCCAATATAAGTCCCAAAATCTGAACTTTTCCAAAATTCAGAAGAACACATGGTGTTTATCTGCTGGCCTGATGCCATGTTTTCCTAAAGTCTTCAGCAAAAATCACATTTTTATTCTCATCTTAATTAGGTGGGCCCTAAGTCTCCATGGAAACAGGGATGAGGGCACTTGCCATGTGCCTAAAGATACAGGGAACATGTATGAAATAAGTCTTCTCAACTCATCACAAGAAATAGATATTTGTGCTAATCTGGAGGGGGGAAGGGAAAGAAGGATAGTTGGCCAAGCTTCACAAATAATATGGAAAAAATCCAGGGACTTGGGGTTCTGGAATTGGCAATATGAAACTTCCCATCCTGGCAATCTGTCAATTAACACAGTTCCATCCAAAGAGCTGCCCCTCCCCACCAGGCTTTGGGGCTGCCCCTGGGCACAGGGCACCCCCCCCCACCAACCACAGCACCCCAGAAACAAGATCTTTGCACATCCAGGTTTGCTTTGCTACAACAAGTCACGAATCAGCTTTTCCCTTTAAAAAAAGCTCCTCAGGAACTTTGGCAATTCTACATCTGACTTGGAGACACATAAAATTACTGGACCACCTCTTGTGAAATGAAATCTAATTAAATATTTAGCTTCACAGTGGAGGTGGAGATCCAAGAACTTAGCTTCAGGTCTCTAAATGTCCTCTTCTTTTCAAATCCAATGATTTCAGAAGTGACATTATGTTCCTAAAAATGTGTTTGGCATGAAATAAACAGATCCTGACACTAAGAAATTTCCAAAGAGGCACGGGAACCTCCCTGTGCCATATCTTTGCCTGTATTACCTTGCAGCTCACAACACTGTGCTTGCATGGACTTTTGACCCAAAATGCAAATACAGCCTGAGGGAAGATCAAATTTTCTTTTTATCATTCCTCATTTTTCCTTCCAATTGTTAATGCAGGTTTTAGATTACTTTTCAAATTCTGCCAGTTGGTCCAAAGGAGAGAGCACATTCTCCTTTGAGCTCATCTCTGCCCACAGACCCATTCAGTAAAAAACTAACTCTTATCATTAGAAACAGTCCAGCAGAACTTGGTTAATCTTTGTGCTCCACAGGTAAAATCCCCAATGACAAGATTTCTGTGTTACATCAAATATACTTCTCTGTATTAAAAAATCAAGTCGTTTGGACACAAGATAAATGTCTTAGAAAAATATCATTCTATAAATGCTAATATGGTAGCCTTTGGCTCATCACTAGCTCCCAAACTCTGACCTTCTCACAGAAACAGGAAGATCTTATTAAAGGTCCAGGCAAATATTTGAAGAAAAAACATTTTGGTGTTCAGAGATACAAAAGATGAAAGTCTTATTTAAGAGCTTCTGCACATTGCTTTGAAAAAATAAAGGAATGGGCAAAGTAGGAAACTAAGGTAGAGCATGACTCCAGGCTTAAAAACAGAATAAGGGGAAGAAAAAGCAGAGAAGTGCTCCTAATCTTATAGCTGAGTGTTGTTGTTACTCACCATCTACCTTTTCAAAGTGTTAAAAGCTTCTTTCCTTTAGGAAAGCAATTTGTGAAAAGTGATTTATTAGAAAAATTATAATAGGCTTTCGGAAGTGGAAAAATTATTGGATCCTTAACTATCAGCAGGA
>NW_009952070.1:45037-83942 GCF_000747805.2 Chaetura pelagica | reverse complement strand
AGCAGGAACACTAAAACCCCACTCCAGGTTGGAAACCTGGAAAATAGCAGGATTTCAGAAGGCCTGAAGGAAATATGTAAGTAGGGAAAAAACTGACATGGCACAATACCCCTGTCCTTCTGCCTCCTCCCTCCAGGTCAGCAATGTTGGAGAAGCAGGAAAGGCCCTGACTGTATGAACTGAGCAGTGAGGATGCTGGAAGTATTTGCTACTTTTCAAAGAGAGAATTCACCACTTCAGAAGACTGGACAAATACATTTGTTTCCTGAATCTGGGCCCTTACTTTTGCTAAAGTGAAGTTCAGAGGCAAGAGCCCACAGCTCCTTTCAGCTTTACTGCTCCACCAAAGGATCCACGGGCAGCATTAAGGTGTGTTGACAAAGTCTTCAATTCTACCCCCAAGAGGCTAACAACCAAACACAGCTGACAGACACAAGCACAGAATGGAAAGCACAGAACTACAGGAGATCTTGCCTGAAGGGCCCTAATTCTCCGTCTGTGATTCCTTCTCTATTGTTGCCTCCCTTCATCTGAGTGTGAGACACACAGGAGATCCCCACATGACCCACTGATGTTTAACAGCATTAAGGACATAAGCATTAGATAAGACACTACAGAAATAATATGTAAAACAACTGGATTGCCAGGCAGTTTAGAATGGGCAGAAACCATGGCAACAGCTTACATTTTACTCTTGGCACCCCACAGAAGAGACACCTCCTTTCCCACACTCATTACTCACAGCACTATTTTTAAGCACTAGTGGCACAGCATGTTTGACACACAGCTCTGCTGCTCCAGCTCCACCTCCACTCCCAAAGCTTGACACCAGGTAACCCCTTGCTCTGCACATTCTACAATTATCACCTCATCCACCTGAGCATTATGTAGTCAAAAAATAAAAATGTATGAGTTGAAACTCTGAAAGAAAGTTAGGGTTCAAAGAATATAATTAAACTGTGCTTCCTGGTTTTCCTGGCTGATGCCTTTTCCATCCACACTCAACACACCAGCCCTTTCTTTTCAGGTAGTGCAGTTCAAAACCTTCACCTTATTTGAGACTTTAATACATTCACTGTTACCCCAAGGAAATGTAGTTTTTCAAGAAACATGTCCAGTACTATGACATATTTTCAGTGGTACACTTGTTACCCACTCCCTGATATTTAGAGACTCAACATTTTCACATTTAACATATTAGCAACAAGCAAAGCTTAAGAGTTTGTAGTTTTTTCCCTGCTTGTTTCATACTAGCAAAAGCTGTCCAATCCAGGAGCTTCCTTACTGTGCAAGGTACTATCACATGTACAGCAACCAAAGGATGAAACAGCAGATTGTGGCAATCCAAAGGCTGGATGGCCTCAGAACATTCCCACTTCTAATAACAAGAATTCCTATACAAACGTTCCACTTAAACAAATGAGTTTCAGAAAAATAACTTTAACAATCTGAGTTCTAATAATGCTGAACCCCTTCAGTGTTCTACATGATCTCAAAAGTCATCTTTTCACACTGCTCTACACCCACTTTTGTTACTGAGCAGTGCCAAAATGTTACAGAAAGCAAGAAAATGTGACATTAAGAGTCCTCATTAGTCCCATGGGCTTCTTATCACTGCAATATCATTGTCATTCCTTACACAGAGCAGACACCTCCCTTCAAATAATACAACGTGCAGCATTCAGCTCACAAGAAAATATCAAGTTCGATCTTATTTTACCTAGGCAATACTTCAGGTTTTGTTCTTTATCTTTCAGTGTTCCTCAATCATGTAGCAAAGGTTATAAAAAAAATATTGGAACACTAGATTTTCCAGCAGATACATTTTACAGATAGGTGAAGAGTTCTGAATAATTTGGTTTCCTGAGTGGCAAGTGACACAATCTCACATTTGCCACAGCAGAGTGATTCCATGAGTTTACATCTGTCTTAAACATCACAACATGTGTTTCCCCACTAATGAATTTCAGACCCATCATTTCACATCCATCACGTGGTTACAATAAATCCATTCCAGCCTGTGGCAGAACTTCAGAGTGTTGTGGTGGGTACACAGCAAACTGAGCAAGGCAGATTTTCTGCTGGTGGGCAGAATACCAAGATGGTCCTGGTTTATCAGAAACATTTGAAAACAAGTGAGCAAGCTCAGCTTTTTAACTCTTGAACAAAAAAAGCAGAATTTTATATCAAAGAAAATAAGTTATTTCTGCAGCCTTTTTACCACCAACACCCCTGCTGTGTTTATCACTGTAAGACTGATCATTCTCAAACATTCCCTAAAACAGTTATTCATTGTCCCACAAAAGGTCCAAAAATCTTTACAGGGAAAAACAATGGTGTTAACACCTCAAGTAACATGTTACTGCAGTACTAAGTTCCTGAGGGTGTTTTGAACACTGTCTGAAGAGCCAGAGCTCACCAAGTAGCAGTGATAAGGACACATACAATGGGCTTCATTGCTCCAACAGGCACCATCTTTCAAGCACCAACAACATCCAACATCATTTCTCCTGCAGGTATTATTTATCAGAACACCTACCTCTATATCCTGGATTATCTTTGGGTATAAAGACCTGTAAAACGAATTTGGGGGGCCATCTGTTGGTCTGTTTTTAAACAGGTACTGATCCCTAGAAAGAACCAGAAACATTTTTACATTTACCACAAAGAATCCAAACTTTAGAGGAATCCCAAACCTGTGCAGCACAAAAGCTTGTAACACATTCTAGCAGAACACTTGGAAGTCTTTTTAGCATTGCTGCTGTAACCCTTCTGACTACAGAATTTGACAGTTGGGTTTAAAATGTCCAAGACTGAAAAGATAACAGGTTTTTCCTTGTGGTCTTCCAAATTAGGATTCACTGCTTCCTAAGGGTTTTAGCCAGCAGGGTGTTCTCTTGCTCTTTCAGTGTGCCTTGCATTTTCTTAGGCACACCACTAGAGAGCACAGAAGGTTTCCATAGCAGAACAAACCTCTTCACACACCCGTGAAGGACTGAAAAACCCCTTGGCCACAAACATAAAAGGTTTCTTTTCGAGAGGGGCTTCTTGCAACCTGCAACCCAACTGGCTATTTTACGTTTTAACAACAGAAAAAAAAATAATGTTTAATTGGGAATTCTTCCCTCAAGAAAAAGCCCTACAAAAGATGCTGTTGCTGGTTTCTGCCAGCTGATTCTACATGTTAAAATACAACTTTGCTGACAGATTTACTGCAAGAAAGCAAGTGCTAAAATACACTGGTGTACAAAGGACAGGGGACAAAGCTGAAGTAGAAAGGGAGCTGACAGTTCTCCCAAAAAGAGTCCGTGGCAGAGAAAAGGATCTCAGGGACAGCCATTTACTATCAGCTTACGTTTTGGCAGAGCTCATGATTAGGGAAATCTGTGAAGGAGAACATTGTAAAAGGTGGATTTGGTGATGGTCAAGGTACTTACCAACCCCTTCTCTCTGACAGGCCCTTCCACAGCGGATCTGTGCGTACCATTCTTTCAATCAGTTTTTTCCACAGCATCCCCTCAGAGATGACTCTCTGCCATTCCTTACACACCAGTTCTGCTGCACAGAGTGATCTGGCATCAAGATAGGAAAGGATGTTTTCTGCTATGTGATCTAAGCCTTGCTCTACAAAGAAATAAAGGCAATCAAAATGTCAATCGCTTCACAACAAACTACTGAACAAGTTTTGCAACACACGCAGAGAAAGCCAACACAGCTTTGAGGCACTGGAGCAACATGATAATTAAATTAACATACAGACAAGCACCAGTTACAAGTTAACTCAAACAGGTACAACCAAATATCTGTAACTCTTCACTGCTTGTCTAGTCTCCCTACCAGACTGATCCATTTCCAGAGAGGGAGAAGGAGCACAAACCAAAATCCAGCAGGAAGCATTTTGCTGCTTCTGGGCACAGAATCCTGGGCACTTGGAGCACACAAAGCACTGGGCTGCATGATCCAAAAAGTAGATCATCTTCGAGCTGATGTTTTACTAAGTGGCAGTAATGAAAACTTAAAATATTGATCATTTTACATACAACAATAGATAACTCAGGAAGACAGGACTCCACAGCCATACCCAGAAGAAGCATGAGCAAAGCTTCTGCAAGAACTTTCTTGAATCAAGTGCAAGGACATATTTCCTATTTAAGCTTTTTCTATAACCTGCATGTGACAAGACCACTCCTGAATGTTGCTCAGGACTCTCAAAGCATGTGACATGGACACCTAAGAAAGGGAAACCCACGAGGAGCAGTTTGGCAGTAATTTGTTAATTGCAAGTGGCAATTATAAGGCAGCTATCCCCATTCAGAGTTCACCATCACTAGCCTCCACACTTACAGAAACTATTACTGAATCACTTTTACCAGAAGCTGGGGGTTTTGAGGCTTTCCTTCAGCTAGAGACAAAAAAAAAATATCAAGAGGGACAAGTTTTCTGAAACAACTTCAAGCTGAGTAACTCAGCCTGTAACATTCAATACAGCCTTTAGCTCAGGGCCGATGGGTGCACTTGTTTCTAGGGTGAGAATCAACTAAGAAACCTCAGGATCAGCAGTAGTCAAGTAACTCTCAAATAATGAGAGGTGGCAGCTCAGCTCCTGCACTGTGACTTCCAGTGCAAAGTCAACTGAGTTGAGCTGCACCAAGATTTGGCTTGCTGTGTATCATGGCTGCTGTGTATTTAGAGCAGCCATATGACATCTGTGCCACAAGAAAACTCCCAAGGAAAAGAACCTGTCTCCAAATGAAAGCCCCTCTGGCAGTGCTGAGACATCCCAGAAACAACATGCACTTGGGCAGCTCTCCTGCACCTGCAGCCTAAGGCATGTTGGCCAGCAAGCCCTAGTTAGCAGTGGACTGGGGAAAGGTTGACTTTCCTGGCGAAGATCTCAACTACCAGAAGCAGCTTCTTCTCCCTGTGATCCCTTTCCATCATGGCAGGATTAGATTGATGTACTGAATGCACTCAGCTCACCAGCAGAAATTCCATATACCAGAACTGGAGCCCTGCCCACTGGCTGTGTAAGGCAATGTGCTGTGATGTATTGTTTCATAAATGTCTTATCCAAAAGCACCAGGTACTTATGCTGAAGCTGATAGGAAGAATAAGCAGATCCATAAATATGATTGAGTAAGCTGCCACCTTATATCTAACAGGACATAAACCAGAAGGAACACTACATGCATTTGCTCATGGCCTTTACCTAGATCTTGTCTCCTGCTGAGGGTGTTACACTTAAAAACTTGACTGTGGTTGAGTAAGGGTAAAAACATAGAAACCACTTGAGAAAATACACTTGCACTAAATTTAAAATAGCAAACAATTTTTTCTTGTTCATATTCCAACTACAGTGTCATTGGTCCCACAAAAAACAAAAATCACTGGTAAGTCTGTTAGTTATTTCAAAGGACCTGCAATTTTGTTCTCCCAACGGCTCAATCAGAAGTCTAAAATAACTTCATTTTTTGGGAAGAGCATATGCCAGTTGGCCAAGCATGAACAAAATCTTTCAAACTAGGAGATGACAACCTTTTCAATTTTCCACTTAAATTTCCAATTTAATTCCATTTTTAATTTCCTACTTTAGGCTGCAAATAGTCCTGAAAAATCCAAGCACTGTTGGTTTTTTAAAGAATTAAGAAACTGAATTAACACAGTCCTCCACTGCATGCTTTATTTTCATGACCTTCATAAAAATGAACAGCAATAAGAGAAACAAATACATGTAGTTGAAGAGCATTTGCCCATTTCTTCTACTTCATTTAGAGAACTATAAAAAGGCTTTAAAGAATGGTAAAAGCTCTCCCAGAGCTAGAGGGATGCTGTCCTGTCCCTTCTGTGTGTCAGGCGTTTTTAATCAGCAGTGGCATGGCAGAAGAGCAGAGGCACACATCAACCTAACCTTTTCAGATAACCCTCATTTCTCTTTGGTAGAAGAAAAACAGACTCCAGCTATCTCTGGGTTCTAAAAAAGCCAGCAGCACAAAGAAGCCACAGCACACATCAGCCAGGCTGATGAAAGGCAAATCTTTCACTTTTTAGGTGTAAAATTCTTTACTCAAGACACCTGAAAGGTCGCAGGTGTATGAGTAAATACATGATGCAAAATTCATCAAATAAAGGCCAAAGGCTGTCCTGAGCAGGCACATTCTGGTGAAAAAACTATTTACCTCTACTAGTCTTAAAGAGAGGATGGCAGGATCCAGTGGGTGCTCTGCTCATTCCAAAGTCAAGAAGTATAATTCTGCATCATTCACACAACAACCATCATATGTGTAAACTACCCTTCTGAAAAGGAGAAACTCATTCATACTTGACTAAAAGCATTTAAGCAAACCACAAGTCTGCACTTATTTCAACATTAAGCTGAAAGAAAGGTCACTGGACAAAGTAGCCATGGTGGCACTTGAATATGTTGTTGACAACTTGCTCGGAGCAAATTTTGAAATGTAAAGAGCACAAGCATGTCAGACATAAAATGAATTTCCAAGGGGAAAAGTGACAGACAAATAGATGTTCAAGGGGTGGTCATGCACAAAATAATTCTTGAAGAGTTTATCTGTTGCTGCCATTTCCTGTCAACAAACTAATAATTATTCTCCACCCAAAGAGGAAAGAATTCTTGAGGAGGCCTAAAGTTAGGAATAACTAATTCAATAAAAAGGCTACACTGCAAAGCACCCTTGGAACTCAGCAACTCCATGGTTCTGTGAGGCTTTGTTCTTGTTGGTTTTGATGTTTTACCCCTACTCTAATAAACCTGTGTCATCTTTCAGATGACACTGAACAGGTCAGCTTGAAAGTGGAACTTGAAATGCCTTTCAGAGTCAGAACTACCACTTCATTTCTTTTTGATGGCAGGCAAGTGTTTCTGAACCAAGTACAAACGCTTTAGGATTTGGTAAGCAGCACACAGCTTTTTCCATTAGTGGCAATCCTTATGTTGTGTTTGAAATCCTCCATGGGAGCGAGAACTTTCATAAGAATATTATTTAGATTTTGAGACTACTAAGAAGTCCTTAAAGCACAGTCAAGATGGTAGACAGCACAACCCAGGGCTTGGTTTCTATCCTGGCACCTTCGAGTATGAAACAACCACAGGAGCACTGAAGTCCGTGGTTTTATCATTTCCTATTTAGAAACAGACGTGATGTCTCAGTAATACAATGTGCATCCTCATCAACTTGAGTCCAGTTTGGTTTAGTTTTCTTTTCCTTGTGAAATACTCTTCCAAGAGATAGTTCTTCAGCTTAAATGCAATTGCATAGAACCAATTCAGAAAAACTAAACATGACGAAGCGGGAACATCTTGCAGTTCTGTCTTTCACACAACTGAATTGGTAGAGCACTAACAGCCCTCTGGAAACAGTTTGAAAAATCTGGATCCAAAGCCACCATGCTTCAAGTCTTGAAATGCAGCCTGAGTGACCAAGGTACCACCAGCAGCTACTCCAAAAGCTAAGCCTTTCCTCGACAGATCAGCTGCCGTTTCTGGCTGGAACTATCACTATGTCTGGAGAGACAAAAACCAAGTGACAAGTGCTCAGCTTGGTTTTATTCACTCCACTAACCCAAGGCTTTTTCAGACTTTTGCTTGTGGTGTAATCCTAGTACCGAATGCTCACTCATGTTTAATTGAACTAAACCCAGGTTTTCAATAAAAACAAACTGCAATCAGCTACCACATCTCCACAAAGCAGGAACACACACATGTGCACATCAGCCTGGGCCTGAACACTTTGAACACAAGCAGCCTGCTTGTTAGCAAGTCAGTCTTTCACTGAGTTGGAAGGATCAACTGCAAATTATCAGGCAAACCCCTTCATTAATATGTATCATTTTCACTACTCTGTGTAACACTTGTCACAGTTCAAAACAAGTCTGTAAAAAGGCAGGAACTCAAGTGTTTTCTGATACTCTACAGCCATCTCCTCTCCTAGGAGCAGATTAGCATTGGAAATTGCATACTGAGCACAAATACACAAATACTTTGCCACTGATTCTGTTCTTAAGGTTTTACTGCTTGCAGAAGTGCACAGATATAAACTGCTTGCATTAAAAAGAAGACATCAAGTAAAATATTTACCCTGATTAAGAACAGGTCCAAAGCACAGATACTTAGACCCAGTACAGTTATTTCAGACATCATGCAGGACTAAGTTTAAGACATAAAAGGCCTGAAATAGCTGCATGTACCCATTTTACATTAAAAGATAGCAAACATTTAGTTTTATAAGCTTTTATAATCAGTTTCTGAAATAGGTACTAAAACTTACCAGCTTTGTCCAGTAAAATGCATCTAGCATTTATTGATACACTTTACAAAGAAAAACATGACTCCCAATTCTTATGCCTCTACAAGAGCTTTTGCAGTTTTATAGAAAATGGTGAAGCATTGCAGCTGTTGTAGATTATAGGTACCAGATGAAGGGCTGGTTGAATTTCAGTAAAAAAATAAAACAATTAAAATCCACAGGGATTTCAGAGCTCCATGTGTAAATATCACTTTGTATGAGAATGAAACCCAAATGTGGGATGTCAATTCTACAAAACTGACTAACATTAGATATGAAACAGTCACTTAGATCATGCAACTGCACAGGCTTTTATTATTTGAGAAACAAATTTCAAAAGAAGCCTGGCAGGGTTTTACTTGCCTGACTCAGTGTATGGTTCTCTCAGTGTTAACACACAGAACAGAGAGGAAAGGGACTTTCCTAATCAAGAGTGATGAAGTAGTGCTGAAGGGTCAGAGTTGTAATTCATTTAAGGAAAGGGCACGACTTGGATGAGACCATGCAAAGAATATTAAGATCTTAAAGATGATTGAGAGAATCAAAAGCACAGAGGTGACCTAAGTTATTTTTGCTAAGTTTTTATTCTATCCCTTATAGACCACTGTCTTTGCAGCGTTGTTTTTGACAAGCTAAAGGAAACACTCTTGGCAGATGTGGAAACAAAGTGAGTAGAGGCTGCTGGATCAGTGGGACCTGCAGTGGAGTGACAGCTGGTACAGCTGGTCAGACACCACCAGGGTGATTTGTACTACAGCAAGAGCCCAACCACAGCCCAGCTTGTCAGAACAGGCACTGCAGACTAAACACTCTGTCACCACTTACAGCAGGACACCAGAATAATCTCTGTTTTCCACTGAAGCCAAGCAAAGCCAGATACAAACTTATTCCCTCCTTCCTGCACTCTCACAGTGTAAAATCAGAAAGGACAGTAGCAACCAAAAAAATATTTCAGTTGAAAACAAAGGAATTTTACTTTAAGACCAGTGAAACTATCTTTTAAAAGGTAGCAGTACGTTGCTGTTACCTTTAAACGTGATGTTAGTCAAACTCAATTGATTTCCATCAACTTAGATGAAGCTCTTGAGTGCATTTGTACAGATATTTTTCAAGCACATTACTTTTAAAAGGCTGAGTATGGGAACAGTTCCCAGTATTTACATCTTCAGAAGTAACAAAACTTATATATATAAATAAATCTTTATGTTTACAAAACGGTGTAAGTGTCAACTTATGCAGCTCCCAAAAATTTCTTAGGAATAAATGTATGAAAGGACTGTGTATCTCCATGATATCAGCCCTGAGGCATGAAATAAAAGCAAATTAAATTATAACTGATGCTCATACTTGCACATGATGACCATGATTGTCCATTTCACTTTATTTTTTAGTTAATCCCAGATACTCCCCCTGGAGAAATCAAAATTCAACATCTTAGATACAAGCTGGAGGGAACACCCACAGTCCCTATAGAAGACAGTTCTCCAGTCCAAAGGAGGAGTATATTTCTATGTGTTTGGCCACACAGGCGAAGTCTTCTACAAAATAACTTCTGTGAATCAAAGGTGTGGGGGAAAGGCCACTCACTCTCACAGCCCTCTTTCACATGTTTAAGCCTGTTTCTTAAGAAAATAGAGCACACACAATAATCTGTATCACTTCCTGTGTCCTACCCCATGCTCTTCATTCCCCTCCAACTTCTAAGAAAGAAGTTCATTCCAACCATGCTGGACAAGTGCACCAAAATCCCCCCCTTCACCTCTAAAAGCTGAATTCCTCCAGGTTTTGTGAAAATATTGCAGCACCACAGAGAACAGAAACCCACAGCACACAAGCAGCTTCTGTCCCAGACACTAGGAAAGCCCATCCGCGCGCTCAGGACCACCTAAGCACATCAACAACTACAGAAGCTTCAGAGCTTGTAAAGCCACAAAACTTTAAAGGGACTTGAGTTCAGCAGTCCCTGTGCTTACACATTTGTATCACCTCCACATCCACCCTCAGCACTCACTGGCATGGCTTGGAATTCCTGGGATAACACCCACAGACTCCTCACTCAATGTGGGTGTGAATCTCTGCTATTAGACTGCCAGTGGCAAAATGAACATTTTGGCCACTTTATTTCATGCTTATTTCCCATTCTGGAAACAATGTCCACATATTTAACTTTCAAAGGATCTAATGAATCACTCCCCAGCAGCAAAAATCCCAGGATACAATTCCTTCCAGAAAATACTGGAAAAATACATACAACTTACCAGAAGAATGAAAGCTAAAGATTATACCTACTCATTACTGCTCCTTTATTTTTTCTATTTATTTTTAAGAAATGCATATGACAAGTGTAAGAACAAGTTTTATATTCAAACTCATATTCATATTGATACATATTTACACTGATTGGTAGCAGAAGAGGTTCTGAGCCAATGAAGGAAGGAATCAAGCCTGAACTACACCATAAAAATCCACAAGTGCTTTTGCTTTTGAGTCAGCAACAAGACCAGATAAACTAGATTCACCCATCTAAGCAGGCAGCTTTTTATTTAAGTTTGGAAAAACTTGGAACAAAAGTAAAATGTAGTAAAGACTTCACAAATTACAACACCTCTATAGAATTTTCTACACCTCTGGGGTTTGAATGAAAAAGGAATTTAGACCAGAGCTTGCAGACATACAACTCTTGGGACAACTCATTTCCAATTTAAACACATACTATTCTTCAGGGTATGTTAGTCACAACCACTTTTACATGGAACAACACTGGCATCCAGTGGCCAATTCAATTAATCACAGAAGTGAATGAGCCCAGAGACTGTTCACTCATTTTGCCTAGGAAGCAGATAATCTAAACCAGGAGGATGTTCTGAAAAGCTTGCATACACTCCAAGAAGTAAACAAAGTATTTATAAATGCACCTCTTGCCAAACCAAAACTCATGTACCTGGTAACGCAGTGATGAAGTCCCGTTGTAACATGGGCTTCAAGTAAGAGTTAATATGTCCATGCTGATAGTGACACATTCGTGAAATAAGGTGTTCCACAAATTCAACTTGATCTGATTCAGACCACTGGTCAAAATATTTAATACACAAGTCTTTTTCCTTTTCGTAGTTTCCTTCCGATGGTCTTTTTCTTGAGACAATCACAGATGAAGTTCCATTACTTATCTGTTTTTAGAAAAAGAATGTCAGTATTTAAATAGAAATAAAGAGTAGGAACAGCTGCATAAGAACTTTCTCAAGGAAGAAAATATGGGAAGATGCATATAAATAATCAGCAGAATTTAATTTTAATATATATTCTAAAGGTGTGAGTTATACCACACAAATTTCACCTTTCATAGATAGAGATGAATGAAAGGCCCTTGCTCACTATTACACATTTCTTCTTACACTGAAAGACTCCAATTCCCTTCCACCTCTCACCATTTAAAGATTAAGGAACCTAATTCTTCTAAGGAAAGACTTTTCCAGATGAAGCCAGTGGTTTCTGCTGCATATTGCAGTTTGCCCCTGCTACATGCTGCAGTCTGTCCCCACGAGTGTTAAAACCATGCACTTCTAGAGGTGTGTCCAAGCTGGGTATGAATACTCCCATAGACACAAAAATTCAAGACCCTCATGTCAGTGCTGGGCTGCTTGTCCCCAAATTAAAACTGAGAATTACAGGATATTAAGGGCTTTCTTTGAAAAATAACTCATGTCAATGTTTGTGAAAGCCACATAAAAACATCATTAAACTCCTGAAAGCCTCAGCTACAAGAAAGGATGCTACAAGAACACCACCCCACAACTTACTGCTAATTAGTAAACAAAATCAATGCCAGGCTCTTCTGAGCCCTTCAGGAGACCAAGAAGGCTGCTGGGGAACAACTGTCAACTCTCTGAAATATTCCCAAACTCCTTAAAGCAAATTGCTTGCAACTCCTTGCATGGAATTTTTCCTTGTAAATGACAGTGTCATGCACAGAAAGGTTGAACTGTTATTCCCACATAACCTTTGATGCAGAATTGTCCTTTCCAGGTCAGCATAAACAATAAAATCTGAGAAGATCCAGTAATTTCTCAAGTATTATTCATCAGTGTCATCCTTCACTTGAAGGCTGAGCCAATTTTAGGATGTTACAGTTAACTACATATAAGGATGATTATGCAGATGCAAGATTTGGAAGTTTCTCAAAGGCAGGAACACATAAAAGCATGGCAAGTCTTTCTATATGAACGTCAGTCCTACCTGCCATAGGGTATTTTTCTTTGGAGACTCATCTTCATTCTGATCCTCCATTACTGACGTGTTCTAGGAAAAGAAAAAAGAGTGATGACTTCAAATCTTTATTCCATGGCAATTCCTTGCTCTACAAGCACTACGAAAAGGCAAATCAACTGAACAGATAAAATTCATTTTCCCAGTGAACAGAATGATCAAAAATTTCTGGCCACAAATATAAATAAATTCCCCTTTTAACTGACATGTTTATCAATTCCATTTACTGTAAAGATAACTGCCCAACCCCTCTTCAATTTCCTTTGACAGGTTTTCATGCAGCCTTTCAATGCTTTTCTCACTGGGAAATAAATTCATTTTCATCCCACTCAAGCCAAAGTAATTAAACCTGTCAAAGTAATCAACTAGCACTTTCTGCCAAAGTTAGATTGCATATGTCTAGTCAGGAAAAAAAAATATAAAAAAAAATCACTATATGCTACTTACATGCAACAGAATATGAATTTTTTTCCAGCTCTAGCTTACCACAAGGAGGAGAGACTTTCTCTCAGAATGTTTCTGTAATTCACTGCCATAGCCTGTGTCCTATAACCCTTGGCAGCCACCAACTTTCTTCACCCTGACTTAATTACAGTGCTCTCCCCTCATCATAACTGCTCCTCCCTACTGTGTTCTTCCCTATTGTTCAAGAGTGAGCTGTAAGAATTGCCATAAACGTTCAGCTGCAAATGTTCCTTTTACAGCTGATCTTTTTTTCAACATCTTTCACTCATTTCTTCCCTTTTTATGTTTTATTTATCTGCTCCTTTTTTGCTGTCTATACCCCAGTTACCCTCTCTTTCTAACTGTTCACTGGTACCCCACACCTAGGCCATCCCTGCTCACTCAGCCTGCCACCAAGCCTGTCCTCCCCATTATTCCCACCCAGGAGACACAGGCTGACTGCCAGAGGCTGTCATGAAAAACTCAAGGTCTTAAAAAACAATCTGTCTTTATTTCAGCCTTCTTCCCCTCTATCAGCTGTCTCAGCAGAAAGAGGAACAGCACACTGAAGTAAAACACATGATGGAATAAATCACACAATCCCTTTACTCTCACCATCACAGATTATGGATTAACCCCTTAACAACTACATCCAACCCCCATTCAAAACACAATCCCACCTCCAAAGCATTCACTGCTTCACCACCTCCTCTTGCATAAGGTTTGTACTGCACCACCACCAAAACACTTGACAAATTAACAGCATTACCCCTACCAGCAAGCCTTTCTTCCCTGCCTGACTCCAGTGCTTTGTCTCAACCTCACTTTGAATCCTTTCCTGCCTTGCATGTAGGTACGAGAAAGCAGGCAAGGCACAGACAAAAGATTACATTGTGTAAACTATGTCCACTGGGTGACGGGAAAACTCCAGTCTGTCTGGTTATGACACATGTAACAATGACAAATACAGGCCCAGGAAAAAACTACTGAGGAATCCAAGAATGGACAAGGGCAGTAAATGTTTTGTGTTATTTAAATACATATATATACACACACACATTAGTGTCTCTGGACATACAGCAAACAGTAACGCTGGAAAAATAAACCACCCTTTCCACATTTTCAAAATTGTAGTCTCCTGAGGATCATTCCAGTTATTCAGAACTACACTACTCATAACCAGCACCCACGTGCAAACGATGCTCTCCCACCACAGGGTGCCACAAGAGGGAGCACAAATTCACTCTGCTTCTGTCTTAAACTGTTTTGGGAGTGATTCCTCAGATCACACAAATGGTAACTCAAGACACCAATGCGTCTCTAAATCACGTAGCCTATTAACTGAAGAGTAAAAGATGAGCGGGTGGATCCTGTCCTGTTGTCTGGAAGAAGCAATCAGACAACTCTAATCTGTCCAGTACATCGACAGCACTGGGCAAAAGAAGAATTTCAGAATTCCTACCAGCTGCTGTCACTTGTCCTGGCTGGGGAAGGCCAGCTCTTGTGCAAGAAGGAAGATTAGCATCTACTAGCTCAACTCTCCCCTTACATCATGCTGCTGCCTTTTCTCAACCTGTACCTTGATGTTTACCCCACCCACCCTTCCACAGAAACCTGCCTCACAGTTTTCCCTAACAGCTTTAAAGGGGATGCAACACAGAGCCCACTCCAGCTCTCTGAGCTCTGCTGCTGGACAGCTTCAAGGCCTGATGATGCAGGTGATGAGCTCCCCTACAGTTACTCCAGCAAGGCAGTGACTGACCTGCACTTACAGATTGTCTCAGAATCACAGAGTGGTCAGGGCTGGAAGGGACCTCTGAAGATCATCTAGTCCAACCCTTTTTAGAGCAGAACCACCAACAGTAGAGCCCACAGGAAGACTTCCAGACAGGTTTGGAATGTCTTCTCTGGAGACAACTCCACAACTTCTCTGGGCAGCCTGTCCCAGTGCTCTGCCACCCTCACAGTAAAAAGTTTTTCCTTATGTTTAGCTTAAATCTCCTGTGTTCCAGTTTATAACCACTGCTCCTTGTCCTGTCACTGGGCACCACTGAGAAAAGTCTGGTCCCATCCTCCTGACATCCCCTGCAGATATTGACCAGCACTGATGAGATCCTCTCTCAGCCTTCTCCTCTCCAGCTGAACAGCCCCAGCTCTCTCAGCCTTCCACATATGGTAGATGCTCCAGCCCCCTCAGCATCTCAAGCCACTGCAAGAACAGGCTTGACTTTTTACCCCCACAACCATAAGAGCCTAACAGCTTCTCACAGTGGAAGAACAGCTTCTAAATATTGTCAATTGACCCTATTTGGAAGTTCATTATTTCCAGAAATTCTTGTTCAGTTGCTCACAGCTCTTATGAAAGAAGAATAATATTTCCAACCAGCTGTCATTCCTTAATTAGTCAGCCTGGAATAAGCTCTATCCATCCCCTACTGGGAATGGCAGCAACAGCAAAGTGGTAACAATGGATCTAAGAGTAGATGTTTTCTGTTGCCTTATAGTTGTTACAACCCAACGGAATGAAGTTACACTGCGAAAAGTCTTTATTGTCACTAACAGTAAAACCAGCCATGGTAGGAAAATTTACAAATTGTTCTACAAGCTGCAGATAATAAAAGCTTGTTCCCTGAACATTTGCATCCCATAATCCTCACCTAGTTCTGCAATAACTTCAAGCTTTCTTTAGTCTTTCTGCTCCACAATACCTCAAGTCTTTGGGATTTCTATGAGTTGCAGATGAACATGACAACTTCAAAAATTACATTAGGAGAGAGAAGTACTGACAAAGATAATTACAGACAGCTCATTTCCTTGGGAGGTTATGAAAAGCTTCGAAAATAAAAACAACCATGAATGATCCCCAAAGGCAAACAGTTTTGTAGGTATTACAGAACATCATAAATCACAGTTTCAATTAAGATCCTTAGATACCTGGTAGCAACTAAAACTGGTGTCTCAAGCAATAACAGTCCCACATATGCATGGTTTTATCACACTAGGTGCAAAAGCACTTTGGTTTGTCTGCAGATAAAGAGAACTCAGCCCACAAGGCTCATCTGCCTCATGAGATAGATAGATAGAAAAAAGCTGCATCTTTTCTAGCAGAAATCTATGCAACCTCTACAGGCCAACCAGATTCCTGTTAGCTGCAGGCAGGCAATGCTTGGCTTTGCACCTTGCTTCAGGACTTGGGAGAACTGTTAAGTCACTTAATTGACTCTGAAGAGAGCCAGCGTGGTGCAGCCTTGTTCTGGAAACAGGTTTGAGTTCCAGTATCAGAAGAGCAATTCCAGAAGTGACAGCACTAATCCTGGGAACTGCCAAAGATACACAAGTAGCAGTAGCAGTACCCAGAAAGGCAGACAACACTGCCAAGTTTCTTCCATGAGAAACTTCTTCCAACCAAAGAATGGATTCACAGGACACAAAGGATGGATGGATAAAACTAGACAATAGCTGTGTTACCTTGAAAAAAACCCAACAAACAGCAGTCTTCAATTATTCTATTTTTCGCTATAATTGAAGGGAAAGTGATAGAAAATAAGAACCTCTATTTCCCAGTACCCTTGAGACTACATCAGTAATTCTGATCTGAGTTATAGACCAAGGTATTTTTAAATTTATTTTTTGACAAAATTCCCACTCACTGGAAAGATACCAGGAAATTTCAGTTAAAATTACAAAATAAGCAAAAAAAATCAGAACAGCTCAGCTAAACAGACTCTGATTTCCTTTAACAAATCACATCTACATCTGACTTGAGAGAAGCTGAAGAAATGATAAAAACTAATACATACTTGGGTATCTGGAAGTCAAGCACAGCAGATTAAGCTCAAGCTCTGCACACTCAAATTGCCTTCTGAAACCAGTTCTGCCAGCACAAGGACTTCTGAAGGTATTAATTACACATTTACCCAGAGGAGGAGAGGAATCCACCATCCTATGTGACAACTGAACCACATCAGTAAGGAAGCAAGCCATCTTTACCCTCTTGCCTTCCTGCTTTTAATTTATAGCCAGAAAACCCTAAATGGTTTAAAACACTTCAAGATTAATTCAAATCTCTCCTTAGGATGTAATGATCACCATTTTCTAACCCAGGAAAATCAGTTAAACAGTGTTTATTAACATCATCTTGATGGGGATTTGCTTCTTTTAACTACTCAGAGACTCTTAAAAACACATTGTAGCACAAACACTAAAAGAAGTTGGAGAACCACTAACTTAAACTGCACAAGATGTGAACTGGCTCTTCTCACAGCAAGGAACAAATCCTTCACATATCTCATCCCTCAAAATCTGTATATACCAGTCTGCAAAGAAAGGCAGAAGTACTACAGTGCTTCCAAATACCAGGTCAGAAATAGGTGGTCACTAACAAAGTGTTCTTATCCTAACCACTGCACAGATTAATCACTCAAAAAAAGGACTTCAAAAGCATAGCCATGGGCTAGATACAGAGGAATGACATAAAAGATGCTCATTCCTTTGATCCAGGAATAAAAAGGTATGGACAGCTATTCAAATCTGGGCAATAAAGCTGTTTGGCTTCACAAAGAGCACACCAGCAACAGCACACCTCCAGCTACAGGTTTAACCTCACTCACTTTGCCTGCAGAAAGCAGTTGCTTTCAATATTTCTCCATTAATTATATAACAAGACAAATTATGCTTCTTTTTTTTTTTTTAATTTAATGAGATAAGCGTACCTTTTTGCAGCAGGAAAGAAAAATAAATCCCTTGAGAAAAGCAGAAAATGGAGCCCACAGCCAAATGATTTTCCAAATAAAGAGTTTCTGAAGATGTTTGATGATACATAAATAGATTCTACTGTGCACAGTCACTAAAAAGCACTTCAAAAACAAAGTTTTAAGGTTGATGAAAGTAAATTTCATTTAGTTTTAGGTAGTCCTGTGAGGAGCAGGGAGTTGGATACAATCAACCTTATGGTTCCCTTTCAGCTGGAGATATTCTATGATTCTAACTTGAAAGGTAGCTCTGCTGACCATGGACATGTTTGTATTTGACATCTGTGTTAGTAACTGCTTGCTTCAGCTTAAATTAAACTATTTATATAAGCACTACAGATCTGCACAAATTAAGTTCAACATGCTTCATTTCTTACCTAGCTAGCTATTCTCCCTGTTGCCAGGTTTTATTTTAGGGGAGTTATTGCTGGAAGTTCAAACTAAAGTATACTTGAAATACTAAAAAAATCTACCCAGATCCAACAGCTGAAGGTAAAAATAGAAAAAAAAGCCCACACTGAAAAAAAAAGGCATCGTTTTTATTTGGCCTGTGACTAAGTACCAAGAAGTTTAGAGGAAGACAGGGTAAATTCAGTACCAGTAGCTATCCAGTCTGTGCCTCAAGTCCCAACAGACACACACCACAGTAGGACCACAAGTTCTAATTATGATGTTTTTATAAGACAACTAATACTCTTATATGCTCAGTTTGACACCTCTGAAGGACCTACTTTTAAGGAAGTTTTGCCCAGATCAGTAAATCCTCAAAAACCAACAGTTGCCTGCCTTTGTCTCTCTGCTCAGAGGCAGAAAATCTCACGTCATTCTTTACCTAAATGTTCCAGAATAGTTATTTTTGCAGGTTCAAAAGAAAACAAGCAGGCAATCCTGTCCAGTCACTAATGATTTGAGTACTGGCAACTGTGGTACCACTATTTTAACTTTGTTTCTAAAGTCTCAGCCTTCATCTTCCCCTCACTACAAAACTAGTTTGCTGATCTCCTGTAAATACATAACTGCCTCTCTTAATATTCACTATGTCTGACTTAAGCATGAGGTGAATTTCAGAAGTCAGAGTGGGCTGTGTCCACAGAGGACTAAACCACATAACTTGTTTTTTTAAATTAAATTATGTACATAATTATCAGCAGTTCAGAATTACTGTTCTGATCCAATTCCACAAAACACTAAGCAAGGGCTCCGACTTCACCAGGGAGCTGTTGGTGATGGTACCTCCTTTGAGCAGGCAGCTGTAAGCACAGACTGAAACCACCTGAAAGCCTGAAACTACCCAGCAGAGAAGTTAATGTGGAAATTCACACTCCAACCTGCACAGCACAACTGCCAGTGATGTAAGAACTCTGACAGCAACATCACCCTGCTGGCTTCTGGAGCTTCCGGAATAGTGCAGTACAGATTCTCATAGAGATTAGTATTTTAAATAAATAAATAATTAAATCACTGATTAAATGAGCAGTCAATTTAGGATGTAATAAGAAACAAACAAAAATGTGCTACTTCTGTCCAAGACACCAGCTGTTTTCCAGCACACCTGTATTTCCACTCAGCAAACTGACACCACTGGAAAAAAATAAACCAACAACAATAATTTGAAATCCCCAGAGACACACAGTGTTTTCAGCAGCAGGTATAGTTTCTAAAATTAGATGGGAAAGATGCTTTTGATCCATCAGCCAATTCCAGATCTCCTGGGCTGAGGCTTTTTTTTTGTTAATATGTAACAGCTTATTACTCCTTTACCTCAACAGGTACTGCAGGATCCTGTCTAACAAACTCCTGGCCTAACTGTTTCAAACACACCCCAACTCTCATTTAATTTTTGGAATGTCTGGAGTCAAGAGTCAGTAATCAAAACCTGCTTGTATCCATCCTCTATGAATATGTTGTATTTACATGGACAATGAGGGCTGAATTGTGTAATTGTAGCAGTTTGATGACTCATCCCTGCACCATTCCACACACCGAAGCACAAAGCCTTGCAAAACTTGCACATCATGCAAACTATTTTGAATAGAAAGACACTGAGCCCCAAATATATACGTATATATTTATATTTTTCAATACATTTCTCTACACCTGCCCCTCAAAACTTAAAGTATCAGTTTTATGCTGAATCAGCTCACTAAAAAAAAAAAAGCCAAATGCAGTTTTAAATTCAGCAAGGCAATGTTTGGGGCTACATCCAGCCTGGCTGGAACATTTTCCACAGTGTCTACTTGCTCAAGCTGGTAGCTGAAAAAATTAGAATCAATAATACTGATAATTAAAAAATCTTAGGTTGTGAAAGAGCATCCAGCAGAAAGGGGAGCCAGCAAGTCAGCAATGCTCCACCTGAGGCTTCCTGTTTTACTTTAGATGAAAACTGCCTTTATTTTCTAACCAGCTGGACTCTGCAGCCCTTTCCCAGCCTAATTGGAGGTTTAATTACACCTTCAGCTCACAAGAGCTGATTGTTTTCCAGCTGTCTCAGTCCATGGCTTTAACCATAAGGTCACTCAGCCTCCCCTGGCAGACACTGGCTGTGTGCAGTACAACAGCAAGGCACATTCTTGCCCAGAGCAGAAAAATCTCAACACTTAAATAGTATATTAAAGCAGTCAGCAGGATTATCATTGGTATCATTGGAAAGAGTTGCAACCACTTTCCTAAAACATCTTTGAATTGACTTTCACAACACTAAAGTACAAATACCCCAAAAGAGAAGTACTTTCTGCCTGCAAATAAGAACTGTAACTATAAAATGCTGACATCAGAAACATGGTTATGACAAACTATAGAAATGTGCACAGACAGTAGGTGCAAAGTACTTTTTTTTTTTAAATAAAGTTAGCTCAAGTTCTCAGCTACAATTATTGTTTCTGCATTATCAATATTCCTTTTTGGTATAATGGAAACATTAATAGTATTTACTACCTTATAAACTGTCTCAATACCTATTAAAGAGCCTCTTTGGCTTCTATTTCCCATATTAAAAAACCATCACAAATAAAAACTTGAGGGGAAAATACTGGCTCAAGATTACAAGCACTCAGAGCAGATGCAAGGGAACCTCCTTCCATTTACTTATTTATAGCACTTATTTACTTAATGTATAGGGCTTGTAAAAGGAAAACAAACGATCTAAAAAGTTGCTTTTCACTGCTGACTGCTCAAATTAGCACATCTATCAGAGCCACTTTAATTCAAGCACACAACCAGCTGCTGACTTCAAGGACTCCATAAGCAATTAGAGCTGGTGCACCCCTCAGCACACTGTTCCTACAGCAGCACTCAGGTGTCAAAGCCCTGAACCAGCAGCATCCAAAAGCCTCTGTACTGAATGGCCACCCTGAGCCAGGTGCAAGGGAAAATTCGAATTACTGTGTACAAAACCTGGAAGTTGTACAGTTTTCTCTGCTCGTGGGCAAACAAGTCAGAAAACACAGCACTCTCTCCTACACAACTCATAAGCCCCTCCACAGTATTTCAGATTAAAAGTAGGGTAAGTAACACCTCAGCAGCAAATTTCAGACTGAGCTAGTAATTAGATGACTTCAGATTCATCAAAAATAAATTAGCCTGTGTTAGGATTAACTACATTTACAACTTGGCTGCCTGGGGCAAAGTTAAAATTCCTGGAGGGAATTAGGTCCAGATCTCTGCTGCTGGCTCCATGTGAAACCAGCTCTCTCCAAATGTAGCTACCTCAAGGTG
Organism: Chaetura pelagica; assembly: GCF_000747805.2. Classification (NCBI taxonomy): domain Eukaryota; kingdom Metazoa; phylum Chordata; class Aves; order Apodiformes; family Apodidae; genus Chaetura; species Chaetura pelagica. The sequence goes on along the minus strand of NW_009952070.1, from coordinate 62,470 downwards.
CCAGCCAGAAAAGAGGCACAATCTTCAACACGATGATGTCTAAAAAGCTGTAGGAAGGAACCAGAAATAAAGACTCTGCAGCCAGTTAAAGATCCAGATCATTAAGCCACGTTTTTCAAAACCTAAGATTTTTTTTTCTTATATCCACTACCACTTAAACACATGCACTGGTACTTATTACCTTTGTCTCACCCCAAGACTAGAAAACATCCGCAACCCTTTAACTCTCAAACAGAACAGTAAGATGGAACAGGAGGAGGAGCAGCAAACATGTACTTCACAAACATGTACATGAAAAGTGGCTGAGCAACAAACAGAAGCGCCATATATCAAAGCACACAAAACTGAAAAACAATTTCAAAACAAGCAACTCCAAACATCTACAAGCCCACAGCTACAAATTCCCTGGCACTAATGCACTAGGACTGGAGAAATCAAACGCAGTTCTAAGCTTCAACTAAATGTTCAACACCTTAATCCAAGCATGCCTGTGTATTTTCTCTAATGTTTTTAAGGGTAGATCATGGCACTCTTGTCTACATCCCTCCTTGCTTTCCCTGGCCACCAGAACTCCATCAGAATTGCTTCTCATTCTGCTCTGCAGCAATGATTAGCAAAACTTCAACCACATTTTGAAGACGTTGCTATACAAACTTTTTCTGTAAAAGTTATGAAAAGGTTACTCAAAAACGCTAAGGAACCTGAAAGAATAAAATTGCAGTAACCCTCAATCACTTGTCTTTTGCAAAATAAAACGTATTTACACACAAAAGAAACAGAAAAAGTAGCCACCACAATGAAATGGTCAATAAAACTGAAGCTTAAAACCAGCCAGCTACTCCAAGAAAGAATCCCATGCTGCTCCAACTCCAGTTTTTCCCTCCAAAGATGTGTGGCAATGTATTTCAGATCTGGCAGCTCATGAAACTGTACCAATTCATTCTAAGTATGCAGGAAATCCTAATCACTCACTAATTGTCTGAAACACAACCTTCTGCTTATAACACTATTTCAGTGTGTTTTTGTAGTTGCTGATACCCAAGCAATCAAAAGCCTGGAGAAAACCTTATCTCAAAAAAGGCTGCAGACTAGCTTCAGCTCAAGGGAAAAGCCTCCAGTAATACAAGATGTAAAAAAAGGGTTTTTTTCAAATATCCACTCAGCCTTGCCTGGGGTTAGCCAGACACTCTGCATTCAAGTGCTGATTTTATCTAGGTATTAAAAGGAATGTGCAATTGCATAATTTAGATTTCACATGATTTATATAAAGGATGTCTAAATGCTCTTGACCTGTAAGGCAGGCACCACTTCTCCCCCTACAACTTCAAGATACAGATGATTAATACAAAAGGCACATCTGACTCTACAGAAAAGGATTTGAAAACTGGAGGAACAGTTGCCCAATGTTTGAGGTTCCTCTTTTCAGAAGATTATTTTTAATCTGTATCACATCAGTGACTTACTTTACAAGACAGGAAAAGAAGGTGGTAAGCAGGCGACAGCCGAAACAAGCACGTTGTGCAACCAGGCCCTGAAACCAGAGCTGTGACCACCACAGCATGCCAGCCATCAGCTCCTCACTTTCTCAAGACAGCTGGGTTTGATGTCACTTCAATATGAAAAATGTTTCTTCCCCTTCTGAACAAAAGGACGGCACTAAACAAAGTGCCAGCTACGGTTTCTGTGACCTGGAATCTATGAGGGCTTTTGCTTCCGACAAGCGGCACTGAAGGCTAACTTGGAAAGTAGCAGGGCTCAGAAAGCATTTAATAGCTACTGCAGGACCACATAAAGGGTGAGAGACATTAACTCCTTGTTTGTCTTTATTGGTGCACTTAATATTAAGCAATTGCTCATTGTTAAGTTTTAAGATTGAAGAATCCTTTTAAAGTTGATCATGTTCTAGGCCTAGTATAAAACTTAGTCGTAAGTTGCCAACATTTTTAATGATTAAGCTTTACTGTTTGATCTAACTACTAGTAGTATATTTTATTGTTAAGATACCTCTTGCATTCTAAGTTTACCTTCTGTTCCACTTCCCCTACAATTTGACTGTAGTTTTGCCTTCTAAGGGTTTAATCTCAGTCAACACTAAAACTTCTGAAAGATTTGTAAAATCCACTTGTCCAAAGCACTCAAAGCCCATCCTGTGCCACAAAGTAATTCTCTTCCATAGCTGGGCTTTGCAACATGACTGTTTTGCTATAGAAATAGTATGAAAAGTAATAAATGAGCTTGGTTACAGTTTCTCCTTTCTCTGCTGTACCACTTCTTCCATACTTGACAATGGGTATTGGTAAAATCTGCTCAGTCCTGCTGCTGGCTTTGCAGACAGCTGTCCTGTCCTCAAGTCTGATGCCTCTTTTGATGCTATTTTGGAGCCTACCACCATTTCAGAGGACCACAAAAACCAAACCACGTATGTGGAGACTTCCACAGCCATGAAGACCTACAGAACAACTCAATGGATGAAAATAAAGGAGGTCCAGGGAAACCTGGGAATTATCTGCCTGCTAAGCACCAGGGGAACTTCACAATGAAAGAATAAAATGTCCTTACAATGATGACTCCTAGACTGGAATTATTAATATCTCAGCAAAATCATGACTAACACTGGTATCAAGACTGCTGCTTAATTCCCCACAAGCAAGGGATCTGATCCTCCTGCCACTGACCTTTCTGAGAAGTCATCTACCAGTGCTGTGTGAAGATACTCCACAACATAATTAGTGGGAAAGATTCCACTGTATTTTTCTCTTTCCTTCAAAGTTCTTCCCTGGAAAATAGACCAAACTCATGCAAGGAAGAGGGCTGAATGAAATATACCTGGACCAGACTGTCTGGCACTTCCCTTCCTGAGAAAGATTTCACTCCCTCCCAGCAGAAGCAGGGCACTACTGGAAGGCAGACAGGGAGCAAGGCACATTACCTAGCACATTTTTTTTGCACCGAAACTGGATCAGATAGCCAAAAAATTCACTTTTCCAAAAGAGGTTGAGAAAGCAGAAACACAAAGGTGTGGCTAACAACATCTCTCCACTCAAAGCCATAGTCTCCTGCAAATCATAACAGGTATAAGGAGCAGCAGCTCCTGCCCACTACTTGTGAAATATATTAAGCATAGCGTGATTGTGTTATCTTTTCTGAGGAACAAATTTATGTTTTAGATGATGCTCCTCTGTTGCAGTTACAAGCAATGGCTCCAGATTTACTGAGGCAAGATCTGGTACCTTGTGTTGGTACATGAATCCATCTCCAAAAAAATATACTTGTCTCCTTAGGGACATATCCTTCCCAGTCTGAAACACAGTAGTTTGTGATCTCTAAATGGAGCACGAAACATTAGTTAAAGGCTGGCTAGAAAGTCACCGGAAGGAGCAAGGACATCAAAGCTCACATTACTTTTTCTACATTCAGTAGTCCCTTTTGCAGTTTAGTGAAACTTCTCAAGAGGGATCATATCACCACTTCCTCCTAATCTCTACCATAAAGATTATCGATTAAGTAAATTACTGGCTTTTGAATACTGACAGCTTCTGAAGAAAGAATAAAAGTGAGAGAACTGCCCACCAACTAACAGCACAAGATAACTTTTCAAGATACCTTGAAAAGCTGTTTAGAAAGAGAAGCAGGCCCCTGGATGGAGTCACTCTTCTGTCCAAGTCAATCTTCTGTCCCTCTGCTAGGAAAACTACTGAGGAAGAGCTCTGGTTTGTAGCTCAATGCTAGCTCACTGGCTGAAGTGTAGTAAGTAACCACTCACTTCTACTTAAAAATAAGCAATTGACCCAATAAAGAAAAGGTCTCTCGTTTTGCCCTTAAGAAAGAACAGGCTCAGTTAATAATTACAGTCATAAAACTGAAAGCACCCAGATGCACAAAGGATGACTGGAAAAACTGCTTATCATCACACTTTCCTTCAGATAATAAATCGTGCGTAGATAAAAAACAATCCCTGCCATTTACAGTTGCTTATCGTGCTGGTGTCTAGACCCAGCAACAAGCTGTGGCCACAGCAACAGGAAGCACCACAAGCAAGCTGCTGTCACCCCTGCAGCCACTGCCCTGGATCTGAAATACATGCTGGGCTCTCCAAGGAACTCACTGGGATACTGGAGTGTGCTCTGGCAGAGACCACAGGACTGTCTTTGCACTGAAGCACAAAGAGAAGGGGCGTGAAAAAAAGGTAAAATGAAGTTTTTTCCCTTTGCAAAATACCTATAATATACATCACTATCACCAAAGTGAGCTGTGAGATCAGTTCTCCAAGTCTGCAACACACATCCTAAGAACTTTAAAAAAAGATACTATGAGAAATTGCTGAAAACACCCAAAGTGCTATTAATTTTGAGAGGAGACCCTAGATTAAGGCAGAAGAAACAACAATACTTGGAAGCACTGTTGCTGGTTAACAGAGAGAAAAGTGGACACATTTACATCTACAAATGGAGGAATCTGGGCCACCTCACTACACAAAATGGCAACAGGTCTACTGCACGGGTATCTTTAATTGCTTCTAAAATACTGTGGTCAGTTCTAAAGCTTCCTGTCTCAGAAAGAAGCCTGTTTAAAACAGAGAGACAAGCACAAATATTTCAGATATTGGAGAGAACATTCTGTTCCTTTAAAAAAAATAAATGAACCAATTATGCATTTCTTTTTAATGGACGTGTTGGATTGTTGTTTCTTTTTTAAAAATAATGCGAACAGTTCAACAGTTTTGAGGCAAAATACTAGAAAACATGTCAAAGAGGTATTTGTAAATTACTTCAAACCTAACAGAAGAAGCAAAGCAATTGTCTAGCTATGACAAGTCATTTTAACAGCTGCACAGAAGAGTCAGATTTTCAAAAGGATGCAGAGTACCCAGCGACAGGCTATTCATCATCTTCCAATTCGTGATTTCATGCACCACAGGAAAGGGTTTTAGCAGAATGCATCTACTGCACTCATTGTCATTTGAAGAATACTGCATCATGTCCCATGCCTGAATTTGTACTGTGAAAAGGATGATGAAGTTTTCATGTAAATAAATTGGAATTCTTTGCTCTCCAAGTACAATTTTTTACAACTATAGTTTCTGTTGTTGTACTTCCTTCTGGTATCTGAACAGAAACATCAGCCAAGAGAAGCTCAAATAGTAAAGAATAACAAATAGAAGCTTAAGCAAGTCAATGCTAAATTTGTCTTATCAATAAGCAGAATAATTTCCTTCTTTGTGGCTCTCTTCAGCTGTGATAGCACTAAGTGATACCACTTAGTGATAGCACTAAGATTCCTTATTGCTAACAAATAATTTCCTTTGCAGGGAATGCTCCTGTGAGGAATAAATATTAAACCCCTAACACTCCCAAACTCCACTTGCCACTGGCAAATAGTAAATTCTTCAGAACAGCAATAAATTATGAATCGGCCAATTCAAAAGGCTTTTAAATCCACGTATTTGTGAAGACAGCTTCCAGTTATGGAGAGTAAATCAATACACCCCTGTCTTTATAAACAGGAGTGACAGTGGCAAGAATTAAGTCAATGTCACCTTCCTACTGCTTGTCCATCACCGGGACACATGGTGAAAGAGTGAAAATGGAGATCAAGGAAAAGCTTGATCTGAACTGGACTGTGCAGCAGTTGAGGATAAAGGACAGGTAAAGAGAAAGGCACTGTTACAAGCCTCTGGACCACTGAGCAACAGGAGCAGGAGTCAGGGTAGCTTCAAGCCTGTAAAGGCTACTACAGGAATGGTAAATCCTGACCTCTGGAGAAACAAGGTGACTTCTCACATCAGAAGCTCTGGAAGTGAGAAGTTTATTGTTCCTGAAGTCAATCAGCGTTCTGTTAAAACTTTCAAGCTACCTACCCCACTTGTGAACATAAAAGGAAGAGCACGATACATCACACAATTAAGCTGAAAACATTAAGGACAATAAATGGAATGGAGTAGGAAAAAAACCAAACATGTTGGGGGGATCTAAATAAGCAAGAAAACACTAAGCAGAGTTGTTTCGGAAGAGAGATACAATGATGTCTTAAAAAAAAATACTCAAGGAAAAGGGTAATTGAATACAACAAAGAATTGATTGAGCAGTATTTGGTTACTAGGTTAATTTCACTACATCTATCTAATAATTTATTCCCCAAGCATTACCTCATCACGTCCCACATTATGCAGTAATTCAAAGGGTACTTAGCTTCTGCTGCTTAATGATTAGTCTTCAATTCACACTGGTGATGTCTACTCATAGAGCCAAGAACACTGGACATTTCTGTGTGACAGAGCTGTTGAAGCTGTTTCTCAAATCAGAGTGACAAAATATGCTCAAGACCACTGCAGGTAGGGATCATGGGGATCATTTCATCCATGGGGATGAAGCTATGGAAGACAGTATCCATACAGTTGCCTTACACAACTGGTAATAGAACCATTTTCACTAAACACCTCAATAAGAGATCAGTATGCTTTGAATCTTGCAGTCAAATACATATCAAAAGAGAGGATGAGAACAGCAGCTACTGGAATCCAAATGTGTTCATAATGCTAAGCTCCTTGGTACAAAAACACTATTAAAGATAATTACATAGTTAAAAACAAGGCCTCAGAACATATAACAGCTTCAAGTATTATGAACTGCATTTAATATATGATTTTCAATAGAACAATAGCAAGTGATAATAACTGGAGAGGACTTTATTTTCAAATTAATTACACTGAAAATCAGAACAGATGAGGGCAAACTTCAAATACCACAAATGGGAACAAATATTTTTTAAATAAACTATCTATCTCTCTCTTGTCCATTTACTAACAGCTCACAGAATGCAGAAAGGAAGTATTTCTCCAGTAAACTCCAGCAACTATGAAGGTATTTTTCTGCATTAGAGAAAGCAAACACCAAAAACCTACTGGCATCACAGGATACTAGCTTAAATGTTACAGCTTGATTTTAGAAAAGCCTTGTTAGGTTTTATGGTTGCTAACAACATTATGGAAAGGCACAAGCAAATGTAATCTCTGCTTTCTTCTTTAGACTGATGACAGATTATTCCTTGAAGCCTCAATGTTTGAAAAGCCACTAAGAATGAAAAAGAGCTTCCTGAAGAAATTCTACAAGGCTCTAGATTAAAGATTAGGGTTTTTTTCCTCCTCTTTCTAGTCCATTCTCTAATTACTCTACATATCCACACAATAACAGATAAAACCCCGAGGTAACCTCTGTGAATCACTGAAGGGCTTCTGTATTTCCCTCTTAGCACTTCCTATTAATCACAATTATGCTAATTGAGTGTGTGCTCCTGGTATATCTGCCCTACCTGCTCTTACGTGTGGGCTTATAGCTCAGGAAACAATCAAGGGCAGGTCATGGTACCAAAATTAAAAATGGGGAAAACCAACTGGTGCCACTTTAATTTCCAAGTTCCCCTTTGGGCATCACCTAGTCAGATGCCTGAAAGGAGAAGCTTTTTTTAAAAAAAAAAAAAGTATCTCCCACAGATGCTTCCAGAAGATTAAAAACATTTTACTCCTAATTGCAGTTCTTAGAAAAAAAAAAAAAAAAAGAAACACAACAAAAACATATTTAAGAACAAAAAAAATGCCTTCATTTTGGAACAAATTCAAATTAAAAGAGCTTTCTCTACATCTTACCAAGCAGCATCCCCCGTAGGTACCTACTTAGGACAGTTATCCCTCTTGCTCTCCAAACAACCCTCCAGGAAAGCACAAGCCCTGCAACAGGCAGAGGGGTGAAACACCCTACTGAAACCCCTCCTCAGTAACTCCTGAAGTCCAACAGGCTGGACACACAAAATGGTTTCTTTCCACACAATGAGCTCCCAACAGCTTCAGAGCAACCCAGCAGCTTGAACAATGTGGTTGTCCTTGCAGTGAGGGACTTCATTACTGAAATTTGTTAACCCTCTTAGCTGTTACTATTTAGTTGAAAAATGTTCTGGGATTGTTAAACTCCTACAGGCACATGGAGCAAAAAGCCTACACAAATTAACTGGTACTTCAAATGTGGTTTTCACGAAAGCTGACAGACCTCTAACAATTCCTGAAAACAGTCCAGTTTTGAGAAATTTTTCAGAGTGAAACATCCTGACTTAACAGCTACATTAGCCATGGTTTTTAATTATGTATGCCACCACATCTGTGTGATAACAAGCTTCCAAAACCCTTGTGAATAAAGCAGTATGCTCATGAACAGACTGGTATTTTATCTGGTATTATCAACAGAAGTTTGTAATCCAGTGTATTCTGCATTAATTAATCTACTGCCCAGCCTGGTCTGAGCTTTCACCTCTTCAATTTACAGTTAACTACCATGCACATACTGAGAGACACTGTAACAGAAAGGAAAAAAAGTGTTCATAATAAATAGGTTTGCTACTATTTCAATTGAATATATGGATTTTTTTTCTGTTTGTTAATAAAAAGTTTAGTGGGGAGAAAAAACACCCAGTTAATTTGTCCTGATGTGCTAAGAGACATTTCCAGAGGTGATTTTTAAGAACCTGGGACAGCCATTAAGTTTTCAGATTCATCATTAAGGTGTCCTTGAAATTCCCAAACCAGGTGTTTGCAGAGATTTCTTTTCAAAATTCCCTGTGTGGGGGTCCTGCAGCTAACCCTCCCCTTGGCTTTCAGTCCATAAAACCAAGATCAACACCCAGCATTTAAAAGATAAGTATTGGCAGCAAAACGTTTCCTATCCTGCAACTCAAGTTTGCTGGAACTCAAATGGCATATTCTGCAGGAAGAGGAGAGGTTTTTAAATAAATGTGGAAGGCAAGACACTCATGTTACCCAGTGTCTACCCAGCCTAATGGACTGCAAACAAAACAATGTTTTACGTTTACATTCACAAAAACCCAGTTCCTTTTAAGTATTTGTTTTGTACACATGAAACACTGAGCCACTGAATAGCCCTACTGTGTTATTAAAAATGCTAATATAAAATAATAGTTATGTTCTGCTAAAAATGTTACATTCAGAAACATCAGGAACTGCCACCCAATTACTACACATGCTCTGCATTTTCTTTCCAAGGTAAATATCCTCAGAGTTCTAAATTGTTAACTGGTATCAAAATGTTCCTTTTTATCATTTTCTGTCCCTCCCAAACCAGCAAAGAAACACCAGCAATTCCCCCACCTATAAATCACAGAGGCTCAGCTTCAACAGCTCACTAAAAGAAAAGGAACAGAGAACTTGAGTCGTAGTGCTCTTCAAATTCCCACCCTCGCTCTTCACTTTATTTTAAAGTTAAGAAGCTAAATTAACGGAGGAACTCAGAGAGCTCCAGGATTCCATCCTAACTATCCTGCATTCAAACATGACCAACCCCTGTAATGGAAGGCTATAACCAGGATTACCCTTTGGAGAAAACAAAAAGCTTAACCTTGCTAAATGAAATCACACAAATATCACAAGCTAGTCAGTTCATTGCAGTTTCAGAGAAATGGCAAAGCTCATTATGTTTTGATTTGTTGTTGTTGTTGTTTCTTTTAAATTAAATGAGAAAGCAAAACGTGGCAGGCAACATGCACAACTATGCTACTTATATCACAACCTCAGTAAGCAGGCAATAAAACACACAAGTTCACCACCCCCCCTAGGAGCCTACACAGCACAGAAAGCCCTCTTAAGGTTCGCTCCTACAAATGGCAGTTTAAGTAGAAGATTTCAGAAAAGGATGCACAACAAACATTTAGCAGACTTAACAATTTGATTAAACAGAGTCCTGAGAGTTTAACAAATGTTCAACAGCATACGCATAACATTTACAACAAGAAAGAAGAAAGGCACCTGGAGACATCTGACACTGGGCATGCTCTGCAGGCATCTCAGTGCGCACATGCTCTCTACCAGGTTGGAGCAGCCTAGCCACAAAGACCTTGGCACAGAACACTGCAGGGTGACAAAAAGGAAGGAAGAGAAGAAGCAGTTAGATGCCACAACAAATCACTCAAGGCAGGCAACTCATTAGTATCTTAACGTGGGTACTTATCTATGTTATTTCCACATTAATCACAAGGTTAGCGGCCAAGGGTAAAATAACAACTGAAGGATCCTTGTCACAGAAGCCATCCCTCTGTCCTGTCAAGGGTAACGAGCTGATTTGCCTCATTTGCAGCTGCTTGGCTTTAGTGCCCAGCTGAAATTTATAACCTGCTACCAGTAATATCAGAGTTTTTACAGTCTGGGCCCATGGACAAGAGCAGTTCTGCTGCGGGGGGTGATGCCGTGCCCAGCAAACTGGCCTGGCCAGAATGGCTTGCAGAGTTTTTACCTCTGGCATTGCCCTGGGGAACAGAAGTGCAGGAGCTTTCCACTAGGGTAGCAAGTCTTTAGATCACAACCTGGAGGAATTTCAGTCATTAAGGTTTGGCACCCCACACTGTCTCAACTTGCTGAAACATTTTGTGCTTATTTATTCTGACAGCAAAACCTACATGAACTTCTGAGGTTACAGTCCATGGGACACTGGCATAACCCAAAAATTCAGTATTTTTAAAGAGGAACACCACTTAGGCTCAGTTCAAATTGCAAGACCAAGTTTTACTTAGCCAAGATGCAGAGTATCCAGATTAAATGGCTTATTGGGGAAAAAAAAGGTTGTATTACCAATTGAAGGTACCCTAAAGCCAATTTACACCCTAACTACATTCATTATTTGTACCACCACCCAAGCCAGAAAGAACCAAGCTTAACTACCAGACTCCACATTGCTGACAGTAAAAGTTAGGAAAAGTTTGGAAATCCCTCTTGTTTCTTTTCTAAAGCTGAAGAGCTTTGATGAGACAGACTCCCCCAATCTTTTATAGCTGCACAATATTATTTCACAGTTCCTTTTAAGGACAGAACAGCACAGACACTACGCAACCATCAGATAAAGTTAGGGAAAAGGATTCAATTACTCACTATCAAGCAGTGCACAAACCCAGCTCTGAAATTTGGCACAGACTTCACTTTCAGTATTTTCCACGCAGGCTCAAAATTTAGTTATAACCAACACCAAATCTTTAGAAGAAAAATCCCACATAGATCAAAGTTGAACGTGGAATAACCAGAGGTGAAGACTCAGGGAAAGCAGTTCTTGAACCAGTAAGGAGGGGAAGGAGGGAGCCCAGAGCAACTGAAGAGGTTAAAAATGTCCTTTGTATCTTATGAATAAAACAAAAGAAAGTGTAATATTTTCATATCCATGCTAGGCAGAGAAACTAAACCAAAACCAGAAGAATGACCCTAGGAGCACCAAAAACACAGCGAAATTCTCTCTCCTCTTTTCCAGCAGGAAAGTTGAAATGCTATATGGATGTTCTGTACTGTGCACTTGTGTCAGGTGATGACTGGGTGCATGTACCTTAGGTAGAGGTTAAAATAAACAGATTAATGCTATATTATACTAGTCTTCCTTCAATATATATAAAAAACAAACCACAGTTTTATGTAAGTTTCTTGTTTCAAGTTTAGAGAAATGTAGTTTTTCATTTAGCTATCAAGTGATTAATCCCATATATCTGTAACTACTTCGCAATAATTTACTTTCACACATCCTCACACTAGAAATTTAATTCCCAGAATTGTACTGAAATAGCCCAGACACGAGAAAACCTTTCTGTATTTTTAAAGAAAGGTATGATGTACTGTTTAACCCCCCGATCATGAAACTGAAGATGCAGGATCTTATATAGAACAAACCTTCATAGTTCTGCATCAGAACAGGTGTATACAATTCAAGAAACTTCCTTTCTAATCTGTTTTATTATTTAATTCTATTTGGCACATTACTTGAATGGTGTGTTCACAACACTGAACAATCTAAATTCAGTGCATCACTGCAGGTATTCATTAAAGCCCAAATAAATGTTTGCATTTTTAAAGATACAGGCCCTGTCGAAATATTAATTCTGCTCACATCACTTAGTAAAAGTCATTGATTGAGAAACAGAACAAAATTATTTCCCAAGATTTTCGTATAAGATGTACAAAACTGTGTATAATGTACATAATTAATCTACACCTACAGGAGTACACAAATTATAAGTTAAAAATCACTGGGTTTACTAGACTGTGTTTCCTTCTAGAAACTACTCACCTAAATAAACTAAACTTAAAGAACACAAAAGAAATATGAGTAACTTGAGAACAATTTTTAAATTTATTTCAAAATACACTGGACACAGAGGCCATTTCCATGCCACACAGTACCATGAAACCTGAATAAAAGAATTTATAAAAAAAATCACTGGACACTGAGCTGTAGCAACAATATTGCACAATGCTACTAATTAAATATTGCATTCTACTTCACACTGTAACAGGAACATGCAAATATTTGTGCTTCACTGACATGTTAGTACTTGACCCTGCACGCCCAGGAACTGTCGTTAAAAAAAACTCACACTAGTGCACTTAAGATTTCTTTTTTGCATAACAAAAGCCTGAAGTTAGGTCTTCACTTTCCACTTGCCTTCTGTCAGGATCCCAGGGAGCTGTAGCACTAGTTAATAAAGTTTGAGAAAGGCCAATGGACACACTCCTAAATGCACAGGTAAGCCAGTGTCCAGCCCACTGGCAGAGAACAGAACCATGCAGGTTAAGATTAAGGCCAACCAAAACTCACAATTTTAAGGAACCAACTAACTGAATAAAGACCAATAGAGAAACCTTTGTACTGATCTTTTAGATGCCCCATATAATCGGTTGTCAGTCTACACAAAGAACTGCATTGGTGGTGCAGCCTCAGGAGTTATATTTCAAGATTCAGGTTGAAATCTTAAATCTCAAATTTAAGAACTTACACAAGTGCTTGCATTTGTACTGGAAACTCAATTCTCTGTAGTATCAGTAAGAAAGGAACATGCTTCAATATATTTAAAGGTCAGATGTTAAGAGCTTCAAATATTAATAGTCAGGCACACAGCAGCCATCTTCCAATAAATCAGCTTTGTAGGTGGTAACTTTTAGGCCAGAGGCACCAAAAATACCCCAACCTATCAGCCCTGAACAATCCAGAGTTTATATTCACCTTGTACTTCCCCTAGGTGCACAGCACTGCTCGTGTGTTACAGCACTGTCAAACATCCAGAAACCTTTCATTTCAGTGCACTTGAAATTAAGAGCTATGTCCAAACAGAAATCCTCATGCTTTCTTACTCCTTAATAAGAAAAAAAGAAAAATTCACCCATTTATCCAATAAAAAAACCAATAAAATTTATAATAAAAATTTATCCACTAAATTGCTCAAGAAATGAATACAGACTATATAGGCTGTGTTCCTGATGGCACTAATACACCTTGGATATCCAGTGATGGAAATACTGCAATACCATAATTAAGAATGAAAGCATTTACATAGCTGAGCCTTGTTGCTGAAAGTTTTATAAAGTATTTCTAAAACTTGGAATTTTTCACCATATCAATATTATTTCTACAAGATAATTTAAGGCATCGAAATTTGTTGGTGTGTTTACAGCTTGGGAAGTTCTGGGCTTAAGTCCAAAACACCCTTGCTTTTGTAAATCAGTTTCTAGACCAAAAAAGATTGGTGAGGGGAGGTATTTTGGAATTTCAAAGAAAAACACAGCCAAAAAAATGAAGGATCTAATTCACTCTATTTCATTAAGAGGCATCACTAATTAAAATTAATTCACTCCTCCTGCAAAAACTTCTTTCTTATGTAGTTTGTTACAAAATGAAATTGAACATAAGAACCTAACAAACCATTCGAGGCCACAAAGACTGAAGTCTGAAAAGCTTTTCCCAGCTTCCATGTGACAACAAACCAGCTCCTCAGTGAGTTTTCTTCATGCTCTGGATGTCCACGGGGCTACACATTGATATTTGGACTGGCCAAAAAGGTACAACCACAAAACTTCAACCTTCATTCTCAAATCTCTTCAGGTTGTTGGCTGTAAGAAACCTGCATGCTATTCAACATTGGTAAGTCAATGTTTAGTTGACTTTGATGGAGGCCCAGACCAATAGAATTGATAGTTCTTTATTTCCACTAGCCCTAAATATTGATAAATTCACGAGGTAAATGCTGTTCTGCATATCACCCTCTATGGCTAGGAACAACAGGCTCATCTCCCAGCAGCTCAGATTCAATGCTGAAAAAGGGGTACTCTGAAAAGCAGAATTAGACCTAAGGTCAGTATGACTGTTTATGGAAGCTATACAGTCCTAAGTCAAATTAGTATCAACCTCAGACCTTAGTTTCTCAAAAATCAGTATTAGCCACAATAAGACTGAAAAAAAAATAATCATAATGCAGTAACACTGTTCAAAGGCCTTCAGCATTATTTTACACTCAGCAGTGGATAGTAGCCAACTACTCAGCAAACTCCATCCCCTTTTGCTAGGTGGAATCCCATCCAGCTCTTACCTGGTTCATTCAAAATAGCAACAAGCAGAACAGTGTGAAACCAACTAGACATCAGAACGAATAGTCTGAATATTTGCAAGAGGTGGACAAGTAAAGATGTCAAGGTGTACTCTTAGGTGTGAATATGTAATTGGAAACAAAGTGTGGGGACATGCATGTGACACAAACAGGTGTGTTCCAAAAGTGACAGTCTGGCTTGCACCAGAACACCACATTCACTGTGCTGCACTTTTTGCCACAACATTGAATATTGTTGCTGAGGTACTCGAAAACAAGGCAGCAATTTATATCAGACCAACAGCAGTACTTTGTTCTCTTCCTGTGCTCATTTCAAAACCAAGTTGTCCCTTGAGAGGTGCAGTGTATTCACATGCTTCATACAGGTTTGCTGGGATCAGTGCTGTCACACTACTACCTTTTCCACGTCCAAAATGCAATCCCACGTCCAGTCCTGAGTGGCTGATTTGGAAGGCTGTTTGAGTACCATTCAGTCAATACATTTCCAAAATCTGGGGAGTTTAACACATGCATTGCAGTGTTCTGCTTCAATTTTATAACACCTACATTCTCAGGCCAAGAAAGCTCCTTTAGATGTAATTTACTCTGGCATTTTTGTCCTTTCACAAACTATAAATGCAAAAGTTAATTGCTCAAAAATAAGTATCCAGAGTAGCAAACTTGTTTTAACTTGTGGAATGTTTTTGACTGTTGCTTTATTGTTATCAGATCAAAAAAAAGTAAGTAACCAATAGCTGAGCAAGACTTTCATCAGAATAATCCATTTAGCTAAATGATTGCCATTCAAAATAAGAATCTCCCAATGTTACAACCTTCCAATAGTCATTCAAGATCTGCATGTAAGCTTCTTGCATTTGGGGAAAAATACTTAAGTGAAGAATCAGGGAATTTAAAGCAAGGCAAAGGGAAAAGAACTTATCAGATAAATTCTCCTCATTACCACACAGCTCTTCTAGAGGACACTGAATTCATAGGAGGCTGATGGATAATGCAGTCCCACTCTGCTCCTGGAGTTCAAAGTATGCGTTTGCTATGACAGAATGAATGCTACAAAAGGAATATGGGTTGAGTGGAGAAAAGGTTAAATTCTGTCTTTGAATAGAACAACAATCTTACTCCATTATAATGCATTAATGAGGATAAGACTCGTGATGTTCATACATTTACAGAAGTCACTCTGAATGTTACCTGAAATCACCCAGATTTTCCAAAACACAGTGTTTAGAAGATTAACCCTTGCTTCCTTCATGTACAGTCATCCCAATTCCAGAAGTTTCATATCTCCAGAAGTGTGATATTCCTTTCTGCGTTAACATATCCTAGGTTATATAAAAAAGGCCACTTTAAAAGCAAAATGGCTTTCCCATGCTCTGGCACAGCAGGAACAGAGGTGTTACAGACATCTACAGACAGCAGCACACCTGCTCACAGTAAATCATGGCTGGGACAAAAAAGAGAAACACTAAAAAGAGACCTAGCACTGCCAACTGACATAGGACAAACTTTGATAAACCATATAGAAAAATGTGGCTGAAACTTGTTTAAGATGTTCAAAGTTGTCTTAGACTCTTTTCTATATTAGCTTTTTCAGAATGTGGCCTAAAACAATCCAAAAATAGTATCCACCCCATCTAAAAATCTAGTGTAGCCAAGGCAGCATGCATGTTAACCTGAAGAATTTAAATGCCTATAAAGTCTGGGCTCAGTATGGAATAAAACAGCAGCTTCACACTCAGGGTTTGCACATCCAGTGCTCCAGAGGAGTATTGCCATAGCCTCTGACAGCTGACTTACAGCTTACTTATTGAAATGCAAGACTTAAACCTGGACAAGAACTAAGACTCCAACCTGCATACACTTGGCATTCAAATTCAACTTAGCTTTTGTCCTTTGATAGGACTGTTTTATGTCTCAAAAATATAAGCAATATTAAATATCATAACACTGAGGATCTTAATCAGCAGGAGCACACGTTTATGCTTCCCCTTTTTCTTCCCCTCTCAGTGTATTTAAATTATTTCCTCCTTTCAGTTTTTATTATTTACTTCTGCCTCCCCGTTCTGTCACTTTAGAAAAAAGACACACCCTGAAACAGTGATTGTTCCCCGGGAAGATGTTATGCTGCAGTGTTAACTCCCAGGTGAGTCTGATTGGTGTGTGGAACAAATGCAATTTGATATTAGACATGACTGCAAGAAATGTGTCAGACTGAGATTAGTATTTCCCTTAGATTTTCTTTTAAAGAATTATACTAACAAAGCATGCCCAAGACTTCTCCACCCTACCCAAATAAAATTAAAGTACTCAAAAAAAAATCAAACCAGGAAACAGCAGTACCCTGTGCACAAGTAATTCATTATATATGTATTCATCAATTAAATTCAAGTATAATTTTTACACAAAATACCACGCCAGCAAAACAAACACAGAGCTAAAACAATACATGAGGATCAACAGAACCTGCAAGAGTTTCTTCTACAGTAGATTAAATATTGAGGCCTTAACATTTGCTTTAATAGCTGTCTAGAGAAGAGAACACTCAAGCAGCTTAGTGTTATTGCTATTAACATCAAAAGGAACTGAGGCATAGTGCTTCCTACTAACTTTAGAAATAAGTTGTCGAGCTCATTAAAGCACTAAGGTACAGAAAGCTGGGCATTAGGAGAGGTGCAGGTCTTCTTTTCACACCAGATACTCCACTCACACAACTTGATTTTCCTACCAGCCAGGGACACAGCTCTCCTTCAGAATGCACACAAACACCTCCTGAACTTGTCTTTAAGAGAACATGTACTCTCAAAATCTCAGATGAATGTGATTTAAAACACAACCATACTCCCCTACTCTGAAATAAAGCCACTATAACTCCGAAGTTCCTCTAGAAAACGATGCCTCACAACCAGCTCAGCTTAGCTTTGGAAACAACTAGGAACAGAATTTCACGTTGAAATCTCATGAAGGATTTAGAAGGCTGACCCCCCTTCCCAGTGCTGCCCACAACTGAACTTCAAATGGTATTTCAGC
>NW_009952070.1:42762-44694 GCF_000747805.2 Chaetura pelagica | reverse complement strand
AGGATAAAGCTACTGGAATTTGTACTATGAACAACTAGACGACTTCTCTAAATTTCTGGTGAGCTCACCAGACAGCATGGCTAGAAACCAGGGCAGACAGCTATTACTTTTCTGAACTCAGAGAAGTTCAACCAAGTCACTGCTGAGGCTGCTTTGCCTTTTGAGAAGCAGGATCTCTGAGCCATCTGCTCAGTGCCCCTGTACCTGTAGATACAGTTCTCCAGCTCTGCAGAAGACAAGCCTGCCTGATATTCCCAGGTCTGTTTTCACAGTAGAGCTGCAACTGCATGTGTATTTACTGAATATGCCTTTTCTTACCCTAAGCTCAGCAAGCTAACTCGGTGTGTTCTAACCCTTCAGGGACATTAAACAGGTAAAGCAAGATACTGAATTTGCAGACAAACTCATCTAAGCAGAAGCAGCAAGATATAGTACAGGGTGACTTCTTACCTGAAACTTTGTTTCTGGGCTTCAGATCCACCAATCCAGAATGAAAGGGGATTCGAATGGGCTTTCCTTCTCAGACTTGTCTGTTAAAAGAGAGCAGCCAATCATCTTCAGCTTGGTGCACCTACTTCTTTCTTGAACGAAATCCCAGTTATGTACTCCTAGTGCTGTTAGAGCCAAGGCAGCCTGGGCACCCTACCAGTCTGGTCATAACTACCTTAGTGGGGCCATCGGATTGGTGGATCTAAGACAAAGAAACGGATTTACGGACAAGAAATTGCTCTTTCTCCTGCCCTGAATCACTCAATGCACAAGTGCTTTGGGGCAACTTGGCAAAGATTAAGGAAGATGAGAAAAAAACTACAACGTGACCAAGCAAATGCTAAAGCTTCAAGCTCCAGCTTACACCTCCCAAGCCTGCTCCAGGAACTGTCAGAACAATAATACAAAGGTCTTCCAAACAGTCCCATACACCTCTCCTCATCTGCCATATACATGCTCCAAAGCATTTTATTGCAATAATTAGCTCCCTGTTTCCAGCCTCAAAATTATCTGACTTGCCATCTGCAGCACATGGATGGAGTCTTCAAGACACGAGCTAAATGACAGCCCTGAACTAAATTGTCAGTATTGCTGTGTCTCTGGAAACCAACCTATAAGAACAGAGCAAGCCAAGGCATGCTACTCCTGAGACAAGAAAAACACACTTCTTCCTCAGAAAGATGATAAAAGGCCTTCATCCAGTACTTTCAGAAGCACACTTTTACTCTAAGTAACTAATTTAAAGCAGCTTAAACACTAACACCTAAGAAAAGATGGACTCTGCAGAGAGCCCACACTGTGTGTATAACAGAAAGTGTATCCTAGAGAGACTAGACTGTGCACCTTCATCTTCAAGAAGTTTGAGATATGGCTGCAGAACTTCCACTAACAGCAGCCAGAAGCAACATCAACATCTTCTAGAACATGAGGCTGCAACACCCACAGCAGAACATACCACTGTTACCTCTCACCCATCCCTCTGCTCTCCAGCCCCACCAGAGAGCTGAGACAAGCGATCTTCAGCCTTCAACTGTGCTTCACATCTCAAAGTACTTTGGGGAATGGTGGGAGAAACCACCACTGCTCTCAGCTGTGCCAAGAAACTGCCTCTATGCAGACAGTCATGCTGCCCAGAGCTACCCCAAGAAAGGAGTATCTTCATCACAGGGTGATTTTCTGCTTTTCTATCCCTGGGAATACAATAAACAACCAAAGGTTGACATTTCAAGGACAAAGCAGCACTGTAAACCTGGTATCATGTCCAATCTAGGATTTTTAAGCCTGCCAAGTAAAGTGATAAGATGTCAAGGCATATGACTCAGATTTTTAAGAGTACAATATAGCTCAGAAAGAAGCCAGCTATGAAAATTATATAAATGTACTCATTTGCTAAGTCACAACAGTCAGCAGGGTGCTGCAGAAGGCATCTCACCAGGAAGGCAT
>NW_009952070.1:36060-42555 GCF_000747805.2 Chaetura pelagica | reverse complement strand
CCTGAACAGCATTCGTGAGTGCTCCAGCACAGGTCTTTTTGTCTCAAGAAGTACTGGTGTGATGGAGACAGCCTAAGTATCAAATTTCTCTGGCTAATCCTTTGCTGCCCCAGTAGAATTGTCTAGAAGATTCTCTATCAAATACAAGCTGTAACTGTAACAAGCTTTGCAAGCAGAGTCTGAGTATGGATTTTCAAAGAGCTGTATGTATTTTGGTCTGAGAGCTTTAAATTGGCCTGACTGAAAAGGAGAGAAGATTTGAACACAGCATGATCATGCAAAGCCATCCTGAAATACAAACACACATCCCACAAAAAGGCAAAGAACACAAGTTACCACAATTTCTTTTGTATCAAAACTCCATATTCAAGAACTCCTCAGCAGTACAAGACTCAGCATGAAGCCCCACAGCTCAGAACGTTGAATATAAAGTTGTGTTTTCACTCCAAGTCAAGGAACAAAACAAAATCTTACCGTGTTGCCACAGCTACAAGTTGACCCAAAAAGCTTTTTTCACCTATTTACACAGAAAGCACATCAGAACCTGTTCCTAACAAGTAGGTACTTACCTACATCTTACAAATTTCTGCCTGTATTCATACAAAATCAGGCCCAGGATGATTAACTACTTTGATCCCCAGGAAAAGCATTAATTTCTTGGGGCAGAAGTACAAGGATGCAACTCCTGAGGGGACTTAGATTAAGAAAGCAATGAAGAAACAACACGCCTTCAAATGCTCCCACTGTTAATTCAGCCTGCATGAGGAGCTAATTAAGTTTCCAAAAAGAGGCAGTGCTTTTTTTGCTGTTAAAATCCAAATGGTATTGCATTATTTTTGCATTATCTGGTCTCGAATGTGCACTGTTCCTACTGGGAAATGTGTGGAAGCAGTGGAGGCAAACAGAGTAGGTCTCAGATGTCACACCACTGACCTCATAAATACACCAATAAACTGGGGAAGGAAGGGATTTTCCAGAAAAAGAAGTGGATTTTCAGTGAATAATGAGTACTATCAATACTACAGAAATCAAACCAAGAAGTCAGATTATAGAACAATGTAAAGAGTGGCATTAGTATAAATAAGAAAGATAATAAAATATAAGAAAGGCATCACCAGAGAAAAAAAGCTGGAACATAAGCATTGTTATTAATCAGCATTATTTAAACAACTCAGTAAACATTCTCCCTTCAATTTATTTTCTCCCTTCCAACATAAAAGCTCTTCCTCGCAGAGCAGCCCTCTTGTAACGATGGTCTCTCACCCTCTCCCACACATCACTCTCCTCACACTGGCACATTTGCTGCACCATCCATTTCATTTCCCAGCCATCAGCACTTTCACTATGCAAGCTGCTGCTCAAGCACTCGAGGCAGCACAGGAAGATGAAACTGAAAATGCCAAAGCAACAGTGACCTCTAAACTCCACAGCAGTGAGACGTAACACATCAAAAGACACACCAAGGGGATTTTACCACGGAGAGAAGGTGTTTTAGACAACGTTCATGAAATGACCAGGTACACCCATCCTTCACAGAACAGTGCCAAGTGTCTCTGAGGGCACAGCCTGTAGCAAGGCAGTTTGTTTTGCCGTGATGCTGCTGCAACGTTCCTCGGTGACCCAAATTTTTAGCAGTATTCAACAACTCTGCCTAAGGGACAGAGTCAGCACGGTCTGAAATGCAGGAATGGCACACGTGCATCACAGCTTTTCAAAGGAGCAACCCAAGAGCACTTCTGAGGGGGTAGCTGGCACACATACCAGCCTGTCTGCCAAGACAGGATCTCATTCCACACCGACACCTGGACACGGGAGTTCCGAGCTCAACCCAGGACCTGCTGGAACCCCCCAGAGGTGCTCACACACAGGTGGTTCAGGCAGCAAGAGAACACCCTCTGCTGCGTCTTACTTGCTCAGTGTTGTTCCTAAGGTTGAAAAATCTCATAATGTTAGAAAATTTATCTTCATTGTGAGGCAAAAATGTCTCCAAATCTCAAATGAGATTTAAAAAGCCTTTGGTGAAACACCAGCAATGTTTAGTTTATCCAGGAAACAAACTTATTTCTATTAAGAAGCAAAAGCAACTTAGTTTCAGAATCTTCCCTACAAATGGAGCATCTGCAGTTTTCCTTCACCTGTATAAACTGACAGCACTGCCATACTGAGCACAAAGTTCAGACAACTTTTTTCTTTATAAACTCTCTTCCTCACCATTGTGTTCTCCTTCTTCCACCTGCCACCCCATTGTTTCATCACAGCCTTCCCAAAGAGATACAGCTCTCCACACTTCTTTGTCCACTTCCCTCATTTCACCATCACTCTACTGGCTCTAAATGCACTTGCCTTGCTCCAATTCATTTTCTTAAGCTCTTCCTTCCCATTTTCTGCATGGCTGCCAAAGTCACAGCCATCTATTCTCTTTATATTTGCATCCTTCCTCTTCCAGGGACAGAGCTGTTACTGTGACAGCCTGTGCAGCAGCATAGAGCTTGCAGCTCCTGCCCCAAGGGCCTGTCTGTGCCTCCCTAGGAGCCCTCAAAACACCACTGCCTCTTCAGAAATCTGGTCTGGCAATTTTTTCCCCACATATGCAACTAGCCAGCACACTACTGACTGCACACTTTAATGCCTGACATGCAGCTCTCAGCTCTGCTCATTTAGCTGCTGAAGATTAAAGATAATTGCAAAGCAAATAGATTATTATCCTATTGAAGAAAACAAAACTAGTTTACTCCCAGGTTTACAAACGCCGTGCTAACTCTCCATCTGCCAGATTCTGATCACAAACCAAGTCACATTTTAGCTAGAACAGCACCTCCTTTGTTCCAGGTGCAAAGATAATCCTTGTCTAGCCCACCTGTACCTCTGGCACTACAAAAGTCAACTCTTTGAAGGATTCCTCTAAGACCACGTGGAAAAGTATTCACAAAAATGTAACTGCCTGCTTGGCCTGCAATGATTGAGACAGGGAAGAAAAAAGCCAGAACATTACAACCCTACTGAGATACATCCAGCAGCTGTATTTCAGTTTCCAAACAGAATGCTAAGATTTATTTTGCATGTAAAGCTTTAAATAGTTTGGGGGCACAGCCATCTCCAGCTGCAGTGAGCTGAGGAACTTCAGGTACTGCTGGCAAGATTTACAGCAGGAGTTGCCACTGGCAAGGCAAGCCTATGTGAAACACTGCGTTCTGAGACTGTTACCCTTTGAATTTGAAGACCTTCAGTTCACATCATAGTTCCTCCAGGAGGAACTGAAAGACTTGTGGCAAGATATTCAATTCTAATTCTTCATTTATTATTTACAGAGGCACTTAAACACTGGACACTTTTATGAGAGACAGAGAGAGATGTCCTAGACAATGAAGATATTATCTCAGGACAAATGTTTTCCACATCCATAACTTTAGGATACAAATAATAAGTTGATGTAAACAAGTGCTTATTGGTTTTATTCCTAGGCATGGTCTTTCCATAGCCCTTCCATGCTCCTGCCACAGAGCAGTGCTACATTCAGTTTAAACTGCCAACTCTGCAGCAGGGGGATCTGTGTTTGAAGAACTGCATCAAAGACACACTGGAAAGACAGATGATAATGAGCTCAGTAAGTGTCAGAATTTACACAGTTGGTTTCCTGCTTCACTAACCATGTCCCATAGGTGTCTGGTGGGTACAAGAGCCTGGGAGCCATAAGATTTATTTATTTTTTTATACTACTCACATCTTATGCTGGACACAGTTCACCCCATAAATGCGTAACTTTTTAATCTGTATTAAAAATATATTTGCAGTACTTACACACTCTTTTATAAGCACTTTAATACAAACTAAGCAGCTAATTACCTCCTACTTTGAGTCTGCTGGTAAAACAAAAGCATGGTTCAGGGAAGCTTCCTGAGAAAATGAAAACCCCCCAGGCTTTGAGCAAGTACTGAAGATAAACACATGCAACAGGTCTGATGGGACTGAACAGCACAGATCTTACACACAACTCAGCATCTGCAGGTGAAAAACCTACTCCACAAAGCGTTGCTGTCGGGGCTTCACCTCAAGCAAGACACAAGTTTGGTCCTTTAAAAGAGCAAAAAGGTTACAGTTATCTGATTTCACAGAGAACATCAAAGCCAGGGAAGAAAGAGCCCTTTCAATCATTCTGGCTAGCCCTCCATCTGGTCTGGATTACTTCCTTACTACTCATTTTCTAACAGTTTGCCCACTCAGCATTTAACTGAGACAATGTTGAGTTACAAAGGTATCTGAACTAAAACCAACCCCCAGGAGATGCAACATCAGCCTTCACCAGTTGCACACTTTGCAGCCTCTTGAAATCACCTCTCCAGGCACCTGGTATCTTGCCTGCAGAGGTAGATACAGTCTCCAAATGAAAGCCATGAGATGTCATTGCTAAATCAATTGCTCATCACCATTCCAATGGCTGGATGACTTGTTTTGCACATGTAAAACAAGACATGTAGAGCCCTGAGCAGCCCTACAAGACACAGGGACTTCAGAACACTGGCTAGAGCTTTGCACAGCAAATGGAAGTTGTCACTCTGAAACTTCAACATATTTCTCTTAGATTCCAGCTTTAAAAATAGAACAGCACTATTTCCATGACTGATTTTTCTTTAAATAAATGCAAATGATCTATCCAGTGAAGGCACAGTTGAGGGCTAGAACACAGTGTTCTGAAACTCCCGTGCAATTAAGATGTTGACACGTTATCTCTTGTTTATCAGCCGCTCACAATTATATCGTGTTTGCTCCTCAGAAATTCTGCATTACACTTTTGCTCCTGTATTTACTAGATTCATCCTTGGCAGTGAAGTGATTTGAGTACCCAAAACACACCAAAACCAATCTCCTGTATCAAAGAAAGGCATAAAACATCCTGCTTTTAGGAAATAATTACATTCTTAACAAGAAAAGCACCCTGCTAGGGGTGGTCCCTGGGCTGGGGACATTCGCCACCAGCATCAACAACCCACACCAGAGTTTGTATTTCATAATGAAATGACTGACCAAAAAACTTGGGTCAGTGCAGCTTCTACTTTTGCTTTGTGGAGTTAAACAAATCTTCTGGAGAATGTTCTACAACACACAAGAAGGCAAAACCTCTGAGCCATGGCTTCATTTAGGAATGACTTCCAAGGATCCCAGGGCAACACTTCCACTCCAACACAAGTGTTTCTAAGCAAGTCTCCACTACGGTTGAAATGACATTCAGCTACACTTTCCAGCACCATTTTCTACTGGAAAATACAGAATTATTTGTGTTATTAACGTTTTAATATACGTATTAATTTCTTGAGAGAGGAAAACCCGCTTCTTCCGTCTCCTACCATGTCATTCAAAATCTGAATAACCCCATTGATTTTTGCATCGATTAGTATATTCCCCAGGTCCAACTGTAAAACAGAGGGTGCCAGAGTTATCAGCAAACATCACATTTCCTTCTGCCTGCTGACAATTCAGCCCCGGAGGAGAAGCACCTTCTTAAAAAGCCCAAGTGTTTACAAAAGGCCAAGCAGGCAAACACACCTCCCAGCCTCAACTGCTATTTTAGCACCAGGCTGAGGAGTATTAGTAACCCTCTGGAAAAAAAAAAAAAAGACTCCAACTCACTTTACACCTCGGAAATTTAGCAGACAGCTTTTCTGTGGGCGACTCCTCCGGTATCAGATCCCGGCAGAGCTGCCCTCAGCCTTTCATCTCCGCGGCCACTAAACGGAAACGGTTCTGATGTCCCCTCCTGGGGGGGGAAGTGCCAGATCATCCAATCCACAGGGATGGGGACAGGAGGCTCGCCCAGAACTGCTTTTTAAGCTCTCAACAACCTCAGCGGGCAAAAAAATAAAAAATCCCAATTTTTTTTTTTTTTTTTTTGGGGGGGGGGTTGCCTCTTTTTTTTTTCCCCCTCTTGAATTTCTGCTCCCTGACATCAGGCACCACAGGCAGGAAGTTGGTCTTTCCCAAAGCAGGGAGTTTAGCAAGAACTCGGCTGGCTAAAAAAAACAAACAAACCCATTTCATGTCTCCACGCTCCCCTTCAGAGGGGCCTTCAAAGCCCAGCGTTTGCATTTGCCCACCCAATTCTGCGCCACGGCGTGGAATTTTGTCGCTGAAAGCAAATGATGCTCCCGACGAGCAAATAAGAAGGTTGTTTAGTGGCAGCTGCTGTCCCTGCGCTCCTAACTTCATTTTATTCATCCCTAAAGGGAATAAAATTAGGGACCCTCTAGTATTTGGCGACAGAAACATAGATTCGCTCCCCTTTAGAAACAAAACCCCTTCTCTTGCCTCCTCCCGGCCGTCTCTCCACTCACCCCAAGGTAGCGGCGTGAAGCGTTAATTAGGGGCTGTAACACACACACACCAATTAGGTCTCGTTAGAGAAATCCCGTGTTGGCCGGACCGGAGCTCCAGCCCCGGGAGCAGCCCCGGACCCCCAGGATTGGGGGGTTCAGCCCCGCAAACCCCCGGGGGGGCTTCACA
>NW_009952070.1:8772-16557 GCF_000747805.2 Chaetura pelagica | reverse complement strand
GGGCCGGCCTGTGCAGCAGCTGGGGCAGCAGGAACAGGCAGGTTGGAGGGGGTTCTGAGCAACCTGGGCTGCTGGGAGGTGTCCCTGGCCATGCAGGGGGGCTGGGACTGGATGATCTTGAAGGCCCCTTCTATGGTTCTGTTTTATTCCCAGGGTTTTGTGGTTTGTTTTTTTTTTTCCCTTAAGTAGCATTAAGAAATGAAAACGGAACCCGTGACAAACACCAGCTTCTGCAAACTGCACAGAACCCCCCCAGCACCTGGGCTGACTCTGCAGTGGGGGGTTAATGAAGGGGTTTATTTGATAAAGCACCATTCTGCCCAAGTCCTGTGGCCCAGAACTTTGTCTTGCTGGCACCATCGTGTCTGTGCTTCTAATTACGGAATCTCAGGCTGGTTTGGGTTGGAAGAACCTTGGATCATGCAGTCCCAGCCCCCCTGCATGGCCAGGGACACCTCCCAGCAGCCCAGGTTGCTCAGAACCCCCTCCAACCTGCCTGTTCCTGCTGCCCCAGCTGCTGCACAGGCCGGCCCGGAGCCCTGCAGAGCTGCAGCCCACCAGGGATACCCCAAGTGCTGGCTGCCAGTGGGCACAGCAGCTGGAAAATAAAGAGATGGTCCTTGCCAGAGGAGACTTTCAGCCTGGGGGAGGTGAAGAAAAGGGCTGAACACAAACCCTAGGAGCGGGAGAGGCACAGTGTTGTGAGGAAACATGGAAACCCTTGGAAAAAGGGGTGGCATTTCCATCTAGCTCATCACAGCCCTTCACCAGGAGCAGCTTTTTTCAGCCTTTAGGGTCTATGTCCTGCTGCTTCCTGCCATCCTCCACCAAGACTGAGAGACCCCAAGCACCTGCAGGCTCTGGCTGCTGGAGGGAGGTCAGGTGGGGTGACAGGATGGGTGACACTGAGAGCTGAGGTGCTGGAGGTGACCAAGGGCACAGAGGCTGCCATCTGATGGCACAGCAGGGACCCGAGGCACTCATGGGCATTGGGAACTGGAAGCAGAAGTGTGGTAAGCAGCACTCTGGGGTGGCAGGACAGCACGAGGGGCTCTGTGCTTGCCATGGAAACGGGCCCAGCAGCTTCGTGCTCAGCAGCTTTTTTCCTTTACCTGTTTAAATCTCTGCCAAATAGTCAAGAAATGGAGTGTGAACCAATGGAAATGGTGCCAAGACCTTTCTTACTGACAACACACCTGCTTCACAGGGCATTTAAGTCAGCAGAAATATATTTTGTTAATTCAAAAATCCTTAAAAGAAGTACTTCTCGTGAGGTCTAAACTCCTCCCATAGCATTTAAAAACAATCTACAAGCAGCAGGTCTCCCTCCCCAGCCAACAACTGCTGCTGCTGAGGCTGGGGGTGAAAGTCTGAAGTGCCTCAGAAGCTGCCCCATTTACCTTCTCCTGGACTAAGCAAATACCCAACATGGGCTTGCCCAAAAGTCCTTCTAACTGGGGTGATGAAGCCCAAATTCACAGTGGTTTTGACATTAGATAGGGCTGGGCAAGCACCCACTGACCCTAACAGAAATGTGAGATACTACCCAAGGGCTTTTCCTGTCAGAGCTGGGCAGCTGGGCTGGATTCACAGACTCACGGAATTGTTCTGGTTGGAAAAGACCTCTTAAGAGCACCCAGTCCAACCATTAACCCAACTCCACCGACTCCAGAGCTAAACTGTGTCACTCAGCACCACATCTGCACAGCTTTTAAACACCTCCAGGGATGGTGACTCCTCCACCTCCCTGGGCAGCCTGTGCCAGTGTTTAATGACCCTTTCAGTGAAGAAGTTTCTTCTCATAGTCAATCTAAACCTCCCCTGGTGCAAGTTGAGGCCATTTCCTCTCGTCCTGTTGCTTGTTCCTTGAGAGAAGAGTCCGATCCCTCGTTCCTACCTCCTCTCAGACAGTGGTGGAGAGTGAGAAGGTCTCCCCTCAGCCTCCTTCCCTCCAGATTGAACAACCTGAGTTCCCTCAGCTGCTCCTCAGAACTCCTTCCACCTTCACATCATGACCTAGAACAAAGGACTCACCAGGCAAATTCCACCCCGACCTTCACCTCATGTGACACCACCTGGGTGAGCTCACCAAAGTGTCACTGGGAACAAGGTGGGACAACATCCAACTGGCTCTTTGCTCTCCCTCTAATCAGACGTTCACTCTGGAGATCAAAACGAGGCAGCAGATCTTTGTTTGTGACACCAAAGTAAAAAATCAGCATGTCTCTGGCTAAATATAGGCAGGGCAGAGATTTGCTGACCAGGACAACACTGGTTTATGTAGCACTTTCCAAAGTACAGCTGGAGTATCAGGAGAGTTTGACTGTGGAAAGGATTGCCCTGTGCAAAGATTTAAAAAGAGGGGGGGGGAAAAAAAGGCAAAAATCCTCCATTTCTTTGAAGAAAGAGTAAATCCATGGTCTCAGACCAGATGCTCCAGGAGCATCTGGTGCTTTGACACCGTGACACGAGCTGGCAGATGGAACCTGAGTCCCTGCAATCTGCTTCTGATTCATTGGAAAAGACCATTTCTGTGATAGGAAAGAAAGGAGAACATTGAAAAGAACTGAGGAAAGCATTAGAAAAAAATCAAAAGGTTTTGGCTTTAGTGTAGAACACCAAGAAAAGGAGCAGGGACATAGATCCTTGTTGCTGGGGATTGGAGTAAAATCGTGGCTGAGCAACTTGTGACTTAAAGAGCTCGTCAGGACTGAGCAAGGTGTCCAAGGCAAGGTCTGATGAGTGAAAAATCAGCTTTTGGAGGTATTTATACTGAGATACAAGCCCTTCAGGTGCTTATGAAGCCAAGCACTCTATTCCAATGACTACGTGGCCCACACAACTGGGATGATTTGAGGAGCACGTCCATGGGTGCGCTGGGAATCCTCCCTGTGCGCGGTGGTTGAGGAGAGATCTGTGTCACCCATCCCTCCCCAGCACAGCAGGGACAAAGCTGGGCATTCAGCTCCAGGGATGACCTTTCCCAGGTGGAAGCACACCTGGGCTGTGGGGTGGCTTCAGCCTAAGAGGACTTGCTCTGCCAGTTTTCCTGCAAGGATGAGGATGAGGGGGAAGAGGGGAAGCCCCGACCCCAACCAACCAGAGATACCTCCACGTTGTGCAAAGGGGCAGGAATTAATTGAGGTTGATGTTGTCTTCACCATATCAAAGCAAAAGTAACTGTGTGTTTAAAAAAAACCAACAAAACCAAAACAAAAAACACCAAAGAAAACCAGGGAAGTCTGTATGGTGGGTCCCAAGGCAGGCACTGCCCCAGAGCTGGGGGCATCCAAGTCACTGTGTCCATCCAGTGAGGGGGCTAGAGCCTGCCCTAAGGAGCTGGGAATGCTCTGGGATGCAGCCCCAACCTCAACAACCACCCCCAGGACCTCAACCACAACACAGCAATCCTCTCAAGTCCACAGTCTCCATACCTTGCATGATGTACTGTAGAACATCTCTCAATACACCTGCCTCAGTTCCCCTCTATGGTTTTGTCTCCCTGTTTTGCAGCCCCAGGCCTGGAGTGGAAAGATTCCCATGGGAAAGGAAAGGGCCTAGCAAACTCTCAGCTGGTAACAACCTTGAAAGGTACAAGCAGAAGCCAAGCTGATGTCTATAACACCAGCTGCCCTCTGGTGTTGAAGAACATTGGCTTCATCCTGGCTCAAACCAGGACAGGAGACCAGCCCAACTATAATCAGGCCTGAGATGGAGGTAAAACAAGAACAGAGATACAGAAGAGTTTGCTTGGTGATGACAGGGTCTTGGTGGGTTTTCCACTGTTTCCCTTTTACTCTCCAATGAGAGATACTGGAGGTACAGCTAAATACTTCCATGACAGCAGACAATCCACTTCATTCTATCAAAGCCTGGTCCCACCTTTGATGGGCAGGCTTCCCATGCACCTTCCCAGGAGGTTGCTGGACCTTCTCCTTTCCAGCAGTGACACCTGCCAGGGAGAACAGTTCTTGAAAATTAAAACCAGGGACACCCAGCTGGGGCTGAGCAAGGGTGAGAGACATTAACTCCTTGTTTGTCTTTATTGGTGCACTTAACAATAAGTAATTTCCATTATTAAGTTTTATTATAGAATCCTTTAAAATTGATAGTTATGTTCTAGGCCTAGTAGAAAACTTAGTCATAAGTACATTGCCAACATTTTAATGGTTAATCTTTACTGTTTGATCTAATTACAAAGAGTAACTTTTATTGTTAAGATACCTTTTGCATTCATGCTGCCAGGGACCAGCACCCCAAGGTGCCTGGGAGAGGATTTTAGGACTGACACAGGAGAGGAATATTTCCCAGTTAGAACATGATTCGATTTTGTTCTCCCCAAATCTTTTCTCTATAATAAAGTGAATTATTTCTAAGGCTGTTTCCATTTTCTGCAATATTTTTAGCCCTCAGATGCCAGGTCAGATGGCAACCATCCTGCCAGCCTGGCACTTTTTTTAGGGATCCCTCTTGATGTTAAACACCCATGGGATGAGGGTAAGAGCAGGACATTCCCAGCAGGTTCCCCCAGGTAGGGACATTCTGCCCCAGCCCTACTGCAGACCCAGGGAGGCTGCAGAGAGGTGAAAAGACAAAAAATAGGAATATAGGAGACAAGCCAAACAACCCAATCCCTGGGATTGGCTATGGAGCTGGGGGGAGCCAGCTGCTCACAGCCTGCAGCAGCTCCATGGGTATCCACGTCCCAAGCTTGGGATGCCTTCCCAAAATCCTCAGCCTAGTCTGCTCATTAAAACCCTCACCTTAGGATCCTAGAATGGTTTATTTGGCTGTTTGGGTAGATCAGAGGTTACTCAATGGCCAGTAATGAGTAATGGCCACAAGAAAAGCCAGGGCAGACATTTAAAATGCTCCTGCTGGAAGAATAATGATCAAACTTACAGCTGGTAGGAGGAAGATGTAAATAAACATTCTTGTTGGGGCAGAGACAACTGCCCTTGAAGTATGAAAATGGCTATTCCTCCTTCAAAGAAGTATTTTGTAGCCAAAATGGGGTGACACTGGGTTTGATGGTTTGTTTTTTTTATAGATCTGGAAAAAAACTGAGCAGATTCATAACAATTCTGACCCTTGCCTGATACCAAATGCTCAAGCTCTGCTGCTTTCCAAAGAAAGCAGCAGCCAATCCTTACCCAGCTCTGCTACAGCACCCCAAAAAAAATGAGGTTAGGAGCAAGGGGGGCTTAAAATACCATTATTTATAAATAAAGGAAAAAAAGCATGCAGTAACACCTCACCCTCTGCACCCCTTGGGATCACTGCTCTCCTTCATGTTCCTCCACCTTGTCCTCTGCTCATCCAGGCCAGACAAGTCACACTGCTCCTCAGGTCTCCCAGACAATCCACAAACAACTTTTCAAGTGTGAGAAAACGGCACCTACTCGCTCTTTTCATACACAGGCAAGTAAAGCTGGTAACATAAACCCTCCCAGGATGGTAGGAGTTGGTTTTGTACATGGAATAAAATTTTCTGTCACCTGAAAACTACAACAACAAAAAAGTCAGCTCATTCAGAAGGACATCTGCAAACTGGGAATGGTTTAGAGAGTGACAGCTTTGAATTATTAAGGAAACAAGCCCAAATTACCATAAACTGTATTGGAGACCTGTAGGTTCACCAGAGCCACCTGGCCCCAGGACCATCCCATCCCACAACACCCCCTTTAGCTGAGTTTTCCAACACCACTTCACTTGGATCAAGCACTGGCACTTTCAGGGGTGAGAACTGCACCCTCCTGGCTGGCACCTCTGGGGCTGGAGTCACCACAGCCCCTTGTGTGAGCCGAGCCCAGCCCACGGAACCCAGCAGCTCAGCCCCCCACTGCACACATCCTCCCCTGCCAGAAACCCAGTGGCCCTGGGGCAGGACATCCCCTGGGTGACAGACCCCCCTGGGTGACAGACCCCCTTGGGTGACACCCTGAGATGACAAAAAAGCTGCTTTGAAGCCCCAGTATAAAAACAAATCCCAAAGCCCAGGCACACTTAGATCTATCCCCTGCCTTGGACAATGTCTGCCATGTTCCTGTTCTCACTGGCACTTAACTCTCTGTACAAGCACTGCCAGGTTATTCCAGCAGTGTCTTTGTTTTCTCTTGATGCCTTCAGCTTGTTTTGGATGCTTAAGAAATTAAAATGGATTTTCACCTTGTGCTGGATGGAGGGAACAGAAATCAGCACTGAAATCCCTGCTCCAGCCTCTGATCCAGCCTTGCTCTGCAGCCTCTCCAGGGCTCTCACCCATATGTCCAGGTGGGATGAAAGGGTTTCTCCACCCAACACCTTCTCTTCTGCTGCCACTTCATCATTTTAAAACAGAACCAAACCTGTGTTACTGCAGCTCAGCCCAGGGAGTCAGTCAGTAGTACAGGAAACACAGCAGTGCCACCACTATCAGCCAACCACAGAACCCAAGGACTTCTCTTGCCCTCAGCTTGATCTCAACCATACTCCCCACCAGGGCAATGGATTCTCCCCCCTGGACCATCAGGTGAGCAGGAGCTCCCTGCACTC
Organism: Chaetura pelagica; assembly: GCF_000747805.2. Taxonomy (NCBI): domain Eukaryota; kingdom Metazoa; phylum Chordata; class Aves; order Apodiformes; family Apodidae; genus Chaetura; species Chaetura pelagica. Next base: position 10,023 of record NW_009952070.1, on the reverse strand, counting down.
CCAGCTTCACAGAATCACAGAACTACCTTGGTTGGAAAAGACCTTCAAGATCACCAAGTCCAACCACTGACCCAACACTGACAAGTCCTTCACTAAACCATATCCCTCAGTACTATGTCCATGCAACTCTTAAATCCCCTCCAGGGATGGTGACTCCACCACTGTCCTGGGCAGCCTGTCCCAATGCCTGATAACCCTTTCAGGTAAGGAATTCTTCCCAACATCCAATCTAAGCCTCCCCTGGCACAACTGGAGGCCATTCCCTCTTGTCCTGTCACTTGTACCTTCACTGAACAGCCTGATCCCCATCTCTTTACAAGGTGTGCAGTCAAGAACCTGATCATACACAGTGAATATGCTGCAAAGCTCAGTCCTCAGCACTTAATTAAACTTGCAGACCCATCAGCAGGACAGAAGAGCTGACAAGGGACTGCTTGGCAGGAGACAACTTACCCAGAACTGGCTGTAGGAAGAGGACAGGAGCTCCTAGGTGTGGAAATGGGCAGTGCTGGCTCTTCACCCAGCATGGAGGAGAGGACATCAGGACAGCTGGGGTCCTGCCAACTGTAAGACAACCTCATGAAGCCAGTGATCAATTGGGAGATGGCAATAAAGCTCTGAGCAGACCTGCTTTGCCACGCAGCACCTTTCAGGCACATCCACCTCCCTCAGCAAAACAGGCTGCAAGCAGAACGACCCCAGCAATAAGAAGGTGGGAACAAAAGCAATTCCCACACATGGTCCTTATTCCCAGCACCAAGGGATTAAACCACCCATTGGCTTCAGAAGTGAAAGCCCCAGCCCTTTAGTTGGACTTCACTGGAATTTCTCTCCAGGTTCATTTTTACCACGGATGAAACTGTGCAGCCTTAGGGAAGGTTTAGAGCCCTGGGGTTCCCCTTGGCCCCCCCCAGCCCCCATCAGAGCAGGTTTCTGCCTGCCCAGGAGTCCCCCCAAGCTGCTTACTAAGCAAACCACTTTTGAAACCTTTCTTTCAACAGAGCCAATCCCTAAGTAGACTTTTCCACTCTTACTTGCTGACCCAAGTGGCTCCAATCCCTCAATGTCCACCAAAGCCTTGAGGACCTCGATGTCCTGCAGAACCAGGAGGTGCTGGGGGTGGTGGAGAGACCTGCAGAGCATGGCCCCCCCAGGACAGCCCATCTGCAGGGGCTCCAGATCTAGGGAGCAACATTTCAAAGCTCACATAGTAGGTGCTGATATCCACAAGTGTGTCTGGCTTGGGGGGGG
>NW_009952070.1:7041-8004 GCF_000747805.2 Chaetura pelagica | reverse complement strand
GTGTTTGTCCCAAGGGTTGTCGTGCTTGGGGGGGGGGGGGGGGGGGCTGGAAAGTGCTGGTGTCCTTGGGTTTGAAGTCAAATGGGAAAAATATCCTCTATGTTTTCCATTTTCCTTGCTAGGAAAATAGGGGGTTTTGGACACTTTCAGACTTGAGGCAAGTTGCCTGCCTGCAGCCCCTCCTGCCCTCAGAGAATACAATCTCCTCTGATATTTTGGGTCAGGCAGGAGTGCCCCCCTGGGGGTGACCCCAAGGTCTCACTCTGCGCATCCTTCCCACACACCAGCCCATGGAGTCAGTGTCCTCCTGCACAATCCCACCCCATCCCAAAGCCTCCTGTGGCTTCGAGCAGCAAACCAGGAGCAGTCAGGAACTTCTCCACCGAACAACAGCAACCTGGGCTGAAAGCAGCTCCTAAGAAGCCAGCTAGAGAGAAGGAGAGAGATTTTGTGAGCCTGGGTAAAGCTGGGGCTTGCAGCCCACCAGTGTGGACACTTGGTGGCCAAACAGGTGAAGCAGCTTCCCATAAAATTGACATTAAAAAGAAACATCTGTGGGTTAGAAGCTGGTTTTGCCTTACAGCTGCGGGGGTGGTTGGAGTTGAGGGGAATATTTGTACCAGCTTAAAATCCAGCCACCTGGACTCACACCCAGGGTCCTTCAGGAGCTCCTGCCTCCAGGTCCTGGCTTTGGAAGAGCTGTCCTGTCCGGGGTGGCCACCAGAGAGGCTCTGTGGAGAGCAGACCCACACACAGGGAGCTGCACAGGAAAAGAGAGGGAGAAGTGGCAGAGGGTGGGATCCTGGAAGTGGCACAGGAAGAACAGCAAGGAGCCAGGAGGCAGCCCAGCAGAGGCTGTGGAGCACGTGCACCAAGTGGGACAGGCTGGTGGCTGCAGTGCAGTGAGGTCCCACCACCCCCATAACCACCATCACCCCCATAACCACCATCACCCCCACAACC
>NW_009952070.1:0-6955 GCF_000747805.2 Chaetura pelagica | reverse complement strand
CTCCCCCCTCCAACCCCACTTCACCTTCTCACCAGCTCAGCCTCCGCAGCAGCCTGAGGTCACCTCCTCCTCCTCAGCAGCGCCAAGTCAGGGTTTGCCCTTTGATTTATTTAAGCACTGACAAAGACTCCAAAGTGTTGGAAGTGCAATTTTTTTTTCCCACCACTGACTAAAAATAGCCAAGTGAAATTCCAGAGCTGCCTTCCAGCGCCGCCGGCCGCTTCCCGGGACAATGGCATTTGTAGCCCAGAAGCAACAACAGGGCAGGCTGGGCTCCAGCTCCCGAAATAACAAGCTAGAAAGGGCAAATTCTGTCTTTAATTACAGCTGAAAAAAAAAAAAAAAAAAAGTAGCCTTTCAAAAGAGCATTACCAGAGCATCTGGGCACACAGCATCGACTTCACCCAAGCAGAGAAGGCAGCAAGAGTGGGATGAACTGGCTGGATGGGCAAGAGAAGTTCAGCGGGTATGACTGAGGGTGTGAGGCACACGTGGCTGAAGCACTTTTGAAGAGCCAAAGCTCTTTGGATACAAGAAAAGAATCCATTCAGACAGCAGGCAGAAGCTGATCATCTGCTGCAAGGACTCATGCGAGGCTCCTGCAACAGCAATTCCCAACTCTGGTGGGGAACAGCACTGGAATGGGACCCAAAGGGTGTGAGTGAAACCTCCCTGAGCCACAGCTCCATGGGACAGACTGGGAACAACTTATTTATCCTCTGGATTCCAGCTAATCACCCTTGGATCCCTTCCGGGGAAGCAACTCTGTAAGAGGCCAGGTGCAGCAGGGGGCAGGGAGCTGCCCTGCCCTGCTCCCAGGCACCAACCTCTGGCCTCTCATCCCTGGTGTCTGACAGACCACAAACCTGGCCCCAGTGACTCCACCAAACTCCATCTTGCAGCAACCCCTCATGCCCCCTCTCCCCGGGGAGAAGCTGCAAGTGATGAGTGTGTTTGCACACCCAGCAGGACCCCCCGGCCTGGCACTATGGGGCTCTGTGCTGGGGCAAAACCAAGTGACTGGGAATCACGAGGGACAACCTGGAATGCCAACATGGGCCCTGCAAGCAGGACAAAAGCAAGCCTGCTAAAGGAACTGCCTTCTGGGGACCCAGGGAGCTTTCTTCCAGCAGGTCCAAGGAGAAAAAGTTTCAGCACATTTCTCAGTGGCCTCACCTTTGGGTGCACAGTGCCCCAGGGGAGTTGGGGCACCTTTGTGGGCAGGTGTGGGCAAGTGGACCCCAGCACAGGGCTCCTGTGGCTGCTCTAAGCACTAGGCACACTTTTCTCACCAAAACACTAAGGGGAAGACACGTGAGAACCTGCTAAGATCAGTGCATGAGGGAGCAGCAGCTTCCAGGCAGGGCTGGCACAGGGCACGTGTGGCACTGAACTGGGCAGCTCTGGATACCCCCCCAGCAGCCAGGCTGTGCTGCTCCTCCTGTCCCTTCAGGGTGCAAAACTGAGAAGCAGAAACCAGGTTTGCTGCTGCTGCTGCCAGTAAAGGGTTAACAAAAATATTGTGGTTTTTTAAAATAAAAAAAAAACAAACAAGGTACATCCACATGCCCAGTTACACCAACTGGTGAGACTGGGTGGGTAGTTCTCTGCAAGAGCTTCTCCTGTGACATGCACTGACTGAAGGGGGTTTTTTATTATTATTTTGTGCTGATCTCAGCTTGATGCTTTTATCTGCAGCACCAGCTGAATGGGGAGCAGGTTCCTGTATCGAGGTCACAAAGCACATGAGGTGCATGCAGCAAAGTAGCTTTCTGCATCATTTTTATTTCTGCTCCAGCAGAAACACCAGATCTCCAGGACCTCAGCCCTCCTGAGCCCTGAGGATGGGGAGCTGTGCTCTCTGCTCCAACTGCAGATGGAAGAGAGTGTGAAACAGGGAATACAAAGCTGGAGCCCACCTGAGCTGGGAGGAAGAACCATGGCTTCATTGAACAGCAAGAGCGGCACAGATCCTGCTCTGCTCCTGTGGCACCTGGGGCTGGGTGCTCAGCTTCAGCCAGAGAATCACTGCCAGGCCAGGTGGTCACAGCATTCCTTAAAATTCCTGCTATTAATGGAATATCCCCCTTTAACATATCCCCTTCCCAGCTAGAGAGAGAGGAAGGTCCCTCTCTGGGAAAGCACATCTGGTTCAGACACAGGACAAGCTGGAGGTGCAGGAACATGTCTGATCTGGGCTGGCCCTGCACTGGGAGGACAGGGAGAAAAGGCTGCTGAAAAACCAGAACCACACAGGCCTCCTGTGGCTGGAACATGAAGGACAGGTTTCTGCAGCTAGGGGGTATTTTTCAGCTGCCTCAGCTGCCCAGCTCAGGTAACACCTGCAGCACAACTCTGTGAACTTGGGTTGTTGGGTTTTCCCCTTCTGAAGCTGGATTTCTGCTACAGCTTAAAAGAACAACTCAGCATGATCATAGAATCATAGAAGGGTTTGGGTTGGAAGGGACCTTAGGGATCACCTATTTCCAACCCCCTGCATGGGCAGGGACACCTCCCACCAGCCCAGGTTGCTCCAAGCCCCATCCAACCTGCCCTTCAACACTGCCAGGGACGGGGCAGCCACAGCTTCCCTGGGCAACCTGGGCCAGGGTCTCTCACAGCAAGGAATTTCCTCCTCATGACTCTTCTACATCTCCCTCTTCCAGCTTAAAACCATTACCTCTCATCCTATCACCACACACGCTTGTCTCAAGTCCTTCCCCAGCTTTCCTGGAGCCCCTTCAGGCACTAGAAGGTGCTCTAAGATCTCCCTGGAGCCTTCTCTTCTCCAGGCTGAACACCCCAACTCTCCCAGCCTGGCTCCAGAGCAGAGGTGATGAAGAAACAGGATGTTTTTAAGCCCAACTACAAACCAGCTGTCTCAAACCTCGGATACTGACCTGGAGCTGGCACCAAGCTGAGAGCAAAGCAGGTGTTTCCTAAAGGAAATGAAATCAGGAGGCCGGACTATATTCTTAAATATGGTTTAATACTCTTCTCCATTTCTGTACATCACAACACCAAGATATCACTGCTTGGGATCTCTCTGCAGAGGCTATTATAGTATGCAAAGGCTAGGATTTTTCACCCCCCTTTAACGTGTTTGTATGTGTAAGTGTAATACATATCAGTATATATTGATATACACATCAATATATAATGCAATATATATCACTGAAGAGAACACATTGATTAAAGAAATACAAAAATTTGGCATCATTTCCAAACTTAAATAGTAAAAATAAAAACTACAAAAAGGAGCTGCAGACCCTAATGTATCATGTGAAACAACAAGCAGTATATTCAAAAAAAAATATGTAAATTTACATCCAATTTTTATTTTTTTTTCTTCTGGTCTTGTCATGTCACATTAGACCCATTTACAATGGCAGAATCCAGAACACAGCACTGGGACAGCCAGAGATGTGCTCAAACCTGGGTTTGTGCAAATCTGTGGCAGACCCAGGCACAATCTTCCGTGAGAGATTCCAGCTTTGATGTGAAAAGGACAGCAAAGCCACCTGCCAGGTGGGACACCAGGGTTCCCAATCGTATTGCTCACAAGGACAGTACTTTTGGACCTCCAAGAACATCGTGGCAGAAGTTTTAAGACAAGCTCCCCCCCTCCATTCAAGTGAAACAGGATTATTGGAAAAATAGACAGGTATGCAGCTTGGAAAAGAAGCTGCTTTGGATTGATGTACCCAGAGTGACAGAGCCACCAGGCAGTGCCATGGCAGAGACCCCAGGAACCCCCAGAAAGAAGCATGACCTTGTCCCAGTGTTCACCTCACCCTCTGCCTGCAAGACCATGTGAAAAACCCTTTGCCACTTCTAGCTGACATGCACTGTGCACAGCAGGCCTGACAAAAAGCTTTCTGGAGTCCTGATGCAGCCAGAAGCCTGAACCCATGAAGGGCCCAGGTGAAAGAGCTCAGCATCACACGTGCAGGACATTTGTGAGCCAATCCACCAGACTGAGTGCTGGGAGATGGAGGATATCCCCAGTGGGCTGTGCCAATGTTCAACCTATTAGTGTCAAGAGCTCCAAATGCACCAGTACTAAGGTTTCCATCAAGGAATCCCCTTGCTAATTATTCCTGTAAAATACCAGCTTCCATTAGAGAACAGGGGGTTCAAATTCACATCATCAAGGAAACCTTAGGCAGTCCTAAAGCAAAGAGGAAATAAAAAAAGAAAACCTTACTGAGGAACAAAACAAAGCAGTGTACCTTCACTGAAATCATATTTCTGTCAAAACTGGGAGGGGGGAAAAAAAAAAATTATCCTGAAGGCTGCACTGCTCAAATCTAAATGAAGCCCAAGACATCAGCAGCATTTTCATTGCAATCAATGAAGTGCATTTCCTAGTTTGTCAGAGCAGAGCTTCTGCAAATAGATTAAAGCACATTTGGCTGGTAAGCCTCCCCAAACCATCTGAATTTGCAAGCCACACATTATAAGCCAGCACTCTAGGTTAAGTGCCTTCTCATTCTTTTGAAGGGAATGAATGGCTTCAATTTCATTCCATTTCTTCTTCTGCAGTCTGAGCTGAGAGTGCCATGTAAATGGGTCACGGTGCTGCAAAACGCAGCGATTGATTTCTCCAAAGTAAAAAGAAACAAACCAGTAGGATCTTACTTCTATCAAATTTGGAAAGAAGAGGTTTACAGCAGTTAATGTATCATGAAGGTTAAAAAAATCATTTTCATAAAATACAAGAGCAACCAATTTCACCATTGAGTAAAAGTAAAAACTGGGATTCTTTTTAAATTAGTCCGAAGTGGCATTATAGGAACTTAGTAGTTTGCTGCTGTACTGACACTATGACAAATCAAAGTGTAGGGTTTTGCTTTTTTATATTAAATCCAATGCTTGTGGATCAAGTTCTGGAAATGTTCCAATTCTAAGGCAGGGATCTGTTGTGTTTTTCCACCATGAGTTTGCTCCTTGGGTTGGATGCTGGAGGGGCGAGGCACGTGTTGCCGGACCCAGGTCGACTACCTAGTAGTCATCAAGGTCAAAAAATTCATCGTCTCCTCCTTGGTATTCCATGCCCTGGAAGTCCACTCGGTACCTCAAGATACCTGGTAAAAACAACAGGCTTTAGCTTCTTCAACATTCCAAGAGCCAGAAAGGCATTTTAAGCAGTTTACTGAGCCCTGTCAGCACCTCAAAAGCTTCTCCGTTCCATGTTCAGCAGCTGAATCTGCACCTGCTGACTGACAGGAGGACAGTGCCACATCCACCCTACAGAATCCACTGCCTGAAGGAAGAAACACCTACCTGCCCAGCACAGACCAGCTTTCTTCTGGAAAAGCTGAGCCTGCTCTAGGAGGACTGTGTCTCTCCAAAAAAGACCAGTACCAGATCTTGTGTCCTAATCTAACTGCTCAGATGAAGATGTACCAGGTGAGGCCAGAAGGCAGCTGGCACTGAAGGAACTTTACAGAGGAGTCAAAGAGCATTTAGTGGCTGTCTTCCAGGACTCCTCCTACCCAAAACACCAACTTGGCTTTCTGGGAAGCTTTTAGCCTGGAAACATTTACTTAGGTGGAGGGTATTCAAGGAATATTTCCTTTCAAGACTACTGGATTGGAGCATGGTAGCCAAAAGTATTCCACCATGCAAAGAGGCTGGATGTGGCTGACAGAAAGGACTTAGAATCCCAGACTGGTTTGGGTTGGAAGGGACCTTAAAGATCAGGTAGTTCCAAACCCCCCTGCATATAGACAGGGACACCTTCCACTAGATGAGGTTGCTCAGAGCCCCATCCAACCTTGACTTCAACAGTCCCAGGGATTACAAACCTTGGAACCCTGTTGCTCCTTATGTAGCCAAACAATTCAAGCTTGTTTCCTTACAACTGGTGTTGTCTGACCCCCAGAAATCCCTCTTTGCAATACACTCATCTGTTTTATACCCATCAACCTAAACACCGTAAATGGCAACAGCTGCTTGATCAGCAAATAAACAACAGCTTTGTCCTGGGATCCCTCCTCTGGGGAGAACAAGGTGCATGGCAGGTGGTTTTGCTCTACCCTGCTAATGATTTTTGCCAGACTGAAGCTACTTGTCCTTCTGCCAGACTTGGCTGAAACTGGTCAGTGAGCCCAAGAGAAGGACTGATGGATTTCAGAAGCCTCATTTTTCCATTAAGTTGGGCTAGAAATACCCTTATTTTGAAAAGCAGCAGAAGACAGAGGACCAAAATACAAGGAAGTTGTGAGAGATAAGTAACAGTTACCCAAATGCTTCAGCAGCCAGGCTGGTGTTTGTCACACACCACTTTTGCACAGCAGGGCACAAAACAACCACTGTGCAGAGACACAGCAAAGCACTTCACAGCCCTGCTGAAATGCAGCAGCTGGAAAGAAGGACCCTTCTCTGGGCACTCCAAAGGACAAAGGGGTCTGAGGAACACAGTCTGAAGTGACAGCTGCCTAACATGCAGCCTCATCTTGCTGAACAGGGAATGAATTCACCTGGAGACCTTGATCAACAGGATAGTTTCTTAAACTGGCATTGTGACTAAGAGGAGTAAGACTGATGTGCTTAACTTGTGTTGGCACCAGATGATCAAATCAACCATTACAAATAAAAAGGAACATCTTTTCATGTGCAGTTTACCTCCAATTCCTCCAAATCCTTTCACAAATTGGGATCCTTCCTGTGATTTGTCTGTAACAATTTCCAATGTTGCTCCAAACTTCTTGTAGTTGTTTGCAAACCACTCCAGGAGGGGCATACTTTCTATCAGTTCATGTTCCTGGCCAGTCTGTGTAGACATTTGAGGGGAAAATACAATGATTAAACAGATATTACAATCATTGCATGTTAAGCATTGAGAAAATTCATACCAAGAACTGTCTTTAGCTTAAATATCACCACTGCCTTTTCAGTCTCAAGACACCAGCCTTCATGCTTGGCAGGCTGGAGCAGGTTCTGCTGGTGG
>NW_009952069.1:16812-30556 GCF_000747805.2 Chaetura pelagica | reverse complement strand
TAAACATACCTTCTTTATAACCTTATTGGTTTTAAAGTCGTTATTCCGCACATCAATGATCTGTTCTATGACCTTCCCTGGTACCGAGGTCAGACTGACAAGTCTGTAGTTTCCCAGATACAAGCCAGGATGCTTATCAGTTAAGAAACATCAGGATAAGGTTACTATAAAAGATGCAAATCTTATTATTAGGAAGCCATTTTCATAGAATCACAGAATGGTTTGGGTTGGAAGGGACCTTAAAGATCATCTAGTTCCAACCCCCGACCATGGGTAAGGATACCATTCAGGTCATTCAAAGCCCCATTCAACCTGGCCTTTAACACTTCCAAGAATGAGTCACAGAATGTTAGGGGTTGGAAGGGACCTCTGAAGATCATCAAGTCTAACCCCCCTGCCAGAGCAGGACCAAAAAACTAGGGCAGATCACTCAGAAAGGCATCCAGATGGGTCCCGAAAGTCTCCAGAGAAGGAGACTCCACAACCTCTCTGGGGAACCTGTTCCAGTGCTCTGTAACCCTCACAGTGAAGTTCTTCCTCATGTTGAGGTGCTCAAGTTTGAATCCATTGCCCCTCATCCTATCCCATGGTACAAGTGAAAAGAGGATGTCCCTGCCTTCTTGATGCCCAGCCCTCATGTATTTATAGACATTAATTAGATCCCCCCTTAGTCTTCTCCTCTCTAGACTGAAAAGCCACAGGTCTCTTAGACTTTCCTTGTAAGTCAGGTGTTCCAGTCCCTTAATTATCCTCGTAGTCCTCCATTGGACTCTCAAGTAAATCCCTGTCCCTCTTGAACTGGGGAGCCCAGAACTGGGCACAATACTCCAAGTGAGGTCTCACCAGGGCCGAGTAGAGGGGGAGGAGAACCTCCCTTGATCTGCTGGGCACACTCCTCCTAATGCACCCCAGGATACTATTGGCTTTCTTGGCCACAAGGGCACATTGTTGTCCCATAGATAAACTTGTTGTCTACCAGGACTCCAAGGTCCTTCTCCATGGGGCTGCTCTCTAGCAAATCACTTCCTAGCCTGTACTGGTGCATTTTGTTGTTCCTTCCCAGGTGCAGGACTCTGCATTTTCTCTTGCTGAACCTCATTATATTCCTCTTTTTCCAGCTCTCTGGTCTGTCCAAATCTTGCTGAATGGCCTCACAGCCTTCAGGTGAATCAGCCAATCTTCTCATCTTTGTGTCATCAGCAAACTTGCTGAGAAGACACTCTGTCCCGTCATCAAGGTCATTGATAAAGATGTTGAACAGGACTGGACCCAGCACTGATCCCTGAGGGACTCCACTAGTTACAGGTCTCCAGCTGGACTCTTCACCATTGGTCACCACTCTTTGGATTCTATTGTGTAACCAGTTCTCAATCCATCTCACTGTTATTTTATCCTACACTTTCTGAGCTTGCTCACAAGGATGTTATGGGAGACTGTCAAAAGCCTTGCTAAGGTCAAGATAGACTACATCCACTGGTCTCCCTGCATCTATCCATTTAGTCACAACATCATAGGCTATCAGATTAGTCAAGCATGATTTCCCCTTGGTAAATCCATGCTGACTACTGATAACCTTCGTCTCTTCCATGTACTTCAAGATGACCTCCAAAATGAACTGTTCCATCATTTTTCCAGGAATGGAGGTGAGGCTGACTGGTCTGTAGTTTCCTGGATCTTCCTTCTTGCCCTTTTTGAAGACTGGAGTGACACTGGCTTTCCTCCAGTCCTCAGGTACCTCTCCTGTTTGCCATGATCTTTTCAAAAATGGAGAGTGGTAGGGTGATAACATCAGCCAGCTCTCTCAACACTCTTGGGTGCATCCCATCGGGGCCCTTGTGTACATTCAATTTACATAACTGATCTCTGACCCACTCTTCATTGACTAGTGGGGAGTCTTCCCTCCTCCAGGCTTCCTCTCCTGTATCCAGGGTCTGAAGTTTATAAGGGCTGGTTTTAGTAAAGACTGAAACAAAGAAGATATTCAGCAGCTCTGCCTTCTCTGCATCCTCTGTTATCAGGGCTCCCACCTCATTCAGCAGTGGGCCCACATTTTCCCTGTTCTTCCTTTTACTACTGTTATATTTGAATAAGCTCTTTTTGTTCTCTTTTACTTTGCCAGTTTAAGTTCTAAGATGGCTTTGGCCTTTCTTGTTGCCTTCCTACATATCCTGACAAGATCCCTATAGTCATCCACAACTTCTCTGGGAAACCTGTTCCATTGTTTCCCCAGCCTCATTGTAAATAACTTTCTTCCTTACGTCCATTTTATATCTACCCTCTTCCAGTTTTAAACCATTGCCCATTGTCCTGTCACTACAGGCCCTGGTAAAAAGTCTCTCTCCATTTTGTAAGCTGCCTTTAAGTATTAAAAGGCCACAATATGATGTCCCCGGAGCCTTCTCTTCTGCAGACTGAACATTCCAAACTCTCTCAGCCTTTCTTCATAGGAGAGATGTTCCAGACCAGATGGCTGTTGTGCCATTCAGAGGGACCTCAACAGTCTGGAGAAATGGGCAGACCGGAACCTCACACAGTCCAACAAAGGGAAATGTCAAGTCCTTCCCCTGGGGAGGAATAACACGATGCACCAGTACAGGCTAGGGGCTGACTGGTGGAAAAGCAGCTTTACAGAGAAGGACATGGGGGTCCTGGTGGACAGCAAGCTGAATGTGAGCCAGTAACGTGCCCTTGCAGCAAAGGAGGCCAATGGTATCCTGGGCTGCATTAGGAATAGTGTTGACAGGAGACTGAGGGAGGTGATCCTTTCTCTCTACTCAGCACTGATGAGGCCACACCTGGAGTACTATGTTCAGTTCTGGACTCCCTGGTACAAGAAAGGCATGGACATAATGTAGCAAGTCCAGTGAAGAGCCACTGCAGTGATGAAGGGATCAAAGCATCTCCCATAGGAGGAGATGTTGAGAGAGCTGGGATCATTTAGTCTGGAGAATGGGAGGCTCAGGGGGGAACCTTATTAGTGTATAGCCCTCTGATCTTTTTCATGGCCCTCCTTGGACCCACTCTATCCCACTATCTATATAATTGATGAAGATTTTAAATAGTATTGGTCCTAGTACGGACCTCTGAAGGACACCACTCAATACTGATGTACATTTGGACACTGAGTCGTTGACTGCAACACTTTGGATATGGCCATCCAGCCAGTTCCTTATCCATCAAACCCATCTCTCCAATTTTGCAGCAACAATGTTGGGGGAACTGTATCAAAGGCCTTACAGAATTCCAGGTAGATGACACCCATAGCTCTTCCCTTGTCCACTGATGCAGTCACTCCATTGCAGAAGGCCACTAGAGTAGTCAGGCACGATTTGCCCTTGCTGAAGCCATGTTGGCTGTATCTAATGATCTCCTTCTCTTCCTTATGTTTCAACATGTCTTCCAGGAGGAAGATGATCCATGAACTTTTAACTAGTGCATGACACAGGAAATAGGGGAATGCAGTCTTCAGATGTAGGAAAGCTTGTCTTTTAACTGTTATTGTTTTCAGTGTGAAGATTCTGGACTTCCTTGTCAGATTCAAGGCAGACTTATACATTCTTTGTATATCTAAGTTTTAAGACAGATTTTTGGTAATTTGCAAAAAAAAATAAATCCTCCATTTAATTATATGGAAAAGAAATTCAGCACATTTCTAACATCAAAACAATTATTTTTAAAACATACAAAATTATCTAAAAGTTCTTCTTCACATTTTACTTTTTTTTTTCCTCACTTAATTTTAGCATTTTCTAAGAAAAGTAAATTATCTTATAAGAAATTGTATTGTCTCCTGCTGTCTTTTTCTACAATGATGATAAACTTTGAGAAAACAATTTTGGTTTTCACCCTCATATTGCCACATTCTTAGAGGGGGAGGGGATGTCAACAAATCAAAATAAGTGTATAGCCTCTACCTAATATACTCATACACTCATATCACAACCAATATTTACATTTTCTGGTAAAGGAATACAATAATCTGAAAAAAAATACATTTATGTTGGTTAGTAAGGCTGAGAAACAAAAAGGATGCAGTATGTATAGAAAGTTAGTAGCATTAAAAAATGCAAAACTATACCAACTGACAAAAATCACGTTTACACAACATTTCAATAAAGACTAGCACTGTTTAAGCAAAAAAAAAAAAAAAAGAAATTAAACTGTGTTGGGTCACTGTGGTGTGGTTTTGGTAGTAGGGGAGGGGCCACAGGTGTGGCTTCTGTGAGAAGCTGCTGGAAGCTGCCACGGCTCCAAAATGCAGATCCCACTCTTGTCAAGGCCAAGCCCATCACCAATGGTAGATGCGCTTCTGCAGTTAACGTGTTCTAGAAGGGGAAAAAGAAACTGCAGAAAAGACCTGCAGGGCAGAGGAGAGGGGGAGGTGAGAGCAATACCTGAGCAGAGATAGCAAGGTCAGTGAGGGAGAAAGGGAGAAGGTGCCTGAGCAGAGGTTCTCCTGCAGCCCATGGTGAGACGGCAGGCTGTCCCCCTGCAGCCCATGGACAATGGAGCAGCCCATGAAGGACCATGGTGGAGCAGATGTGGACCTGCAGCTGTGGAGGATCCTGCTCCAGGGGAGATGACTGTGCCCAAAGCAGGCCTCGACTCTGTGGGAAGCCTGTGCTGGAGCAGTCTGTTCCTGAAGGACTGCACCTTGTGGGAGGGAGACGGAGGAGTTTGTGAAGGACTCTCTCCTGTGGGAGGGACCCCACATTGGAGCAGGGAAAGACTGTGAGGAATCATTCTCCCTGAGGAGGAAGGAGCAGCAGAAAACACCATGTGACAAACTGACCATAAACCCCATTCCCTGTCCCACTGCACTGCTGGCGGGGAGGAGGTAGAGAAATTTGGAGCAAAGTAATTTGGGCCCAGGAAGAAAGGAGGGGATGGGGGAAGGTTTGGGTTTTTTTTAAAGATCTGGTTTTGTTTCTCTTTGTCCTACTCTGATTTGATTGGTGACAAATTGAAAAAGTCTGTTTTGCCCATAACAATAATTGGTGAGTGAACCCTCCCTGTCCTTGTCTCAACCCGTGAGCTTTTAGTTGGATTTTCTCCGCTCCATCCCACAGTTGTTGGAGGAGTGAGTGGATGCATGGTTCTTTGTTGCTTTCTGGTCCTAAACCATGACATAAACTTTGAGCCTTTCTGCTTTACTTTGAAGCTATATTTAATGGCTTTACCACTATATTTGCAACCATATTTTTATGCAAATATCTTCAGCTTTCTCTTATGAAAAATTCCTAACTACAGTATTTGCAAAAACTGAACAAAGCAAGAGTCAGAAGAATAAAACATATTAGAGACTAACAGATTGTTGGGTTTTTTTAATCTTATAAAATGGGTCTTTAGAATTTTTATATTTTTATAAACTTATTCAGAATAATAGAAATATTAAAAAAGAAATCTGAATATTTTTATGTCAAAATGTGTGCTGCTTCTTTCCCCCTTCACCTGTTCCTAAATTATTATAAGCAGGTACAGAAATTGTAGAAAATTATTTTTAAATGTCAAACCCAGACTATTTAAGAATTATTTGATTTTTTTTCCATTTACATTAGGACCTGCAGAAAAGGCAAATATGTTAAGCTGTGTTAACACAATACAGAACCTAGAAAAGAAATGCACTCTACAATATGGCATGACAATTAACCTGACAAAATATAGTGACAGAAAATGTACATTACAAGCAACTAAAATAAAAATATTAAAAGCAAAAAGTAGCAATAAATTAAAACAAACATTTAGAGGTAGGCTAAGCATGCAGAACAAACAAGAGATTAGCTTTCATGAAAGAAAAGACAACTTACATGGCTGTTGAGAAGAGAGCTTCTGTGAGTAGAAAGACCATCAGACTTTTGCAGCGTCTCAATTGCCATTTCAATCTGATAATAGATGTCATTAAAATATGACTCAAGACAAGACAATAAAAAAAGCTGATCAGAAAAATTCTGATAGATTGCATTAAGCTCAACAGAAATACCTAGTTCAATCACGGCTAAGGGATATTTTTTAACTTAAAGGCGTCACACTAAAATTCCCATGAAGACAAGCCTCCCCAGTGAAGTCAGGGAGGCATTTTGCTTGCATATATATTGTAGGATTTTACTTTCAAAGTCCAATTTACCTGCTCATGAAATAAGAGAAGTGGATTTACCAGTAAGCTGCATTGCAAACAGTAAAAATTACTGAACAATCAGTGTTTTCAAAAACAGAAAAAAAAATCCCTGAATAAAATCCTAAGACAGGCCTCAACGTTTTTTCCGCCAAGTATTTGAGAAAGACCTGTTCACACTTTGAATGTGAATTAGAAACAAATTTCTGCTCTTTGCAACCATGGAGTAAAATCTCAGTCATTCAGTAGGTTTTTTTGCCATTAGTTTCATTGGACAGGATATCATCCCTATAGTCTGTCAGAGCATTCTTTGAATATCCAAAGCTCTCAAAGTAAACAAAAAATGGAGATTTACACAGACAGCAAGATCCATCCTTAAAAAAAATCAGATGGGTTCAGAATAATATTTTTAAAAGGAAAAGTATTATATACCACTAATTATAGTATTACTCCTAATGCAAATGTGTAAAGACAACCATATTAATTCCCATTTCCCCCCCCCATATTAATGCATCTTTTGATTAACTCTATAATGTCAGCTTTAGGAATAAAATTACAATCTAACTGTAGTTTAGCTGCAGAGCTAGAATAGCAAAAACATTGAACATTGAAAGTGATGGAGACAATGGCATATACAGTAAAATAAGGCACATAATTAGCCACATTAAATGGAAAACCCCACAAAATCAATGGAAAACCATCTGTACATTTAAAACCACTTATTCTCCTTTAAGACAGTTTAAACTCTTCTTTAGTTATTACAGTATTATCCAAACGTTGGTAAATTACAGTCAGTGAGTGTAATGGTAATAAATTAGTTCACTGAATATACAGCACAAAACTGGAAAATATTTCAGATTATATTTCAGTTAGTGCATACATACAATTTGCTTTTCCCTTTTTAAAGGCTAATAAAATAGTATTTTTACTGTAGGAATTCTCAATGAAAAAAGGAAGTCTTTCTTGCAACTGTCTAATATTAGAAATATAAGCCTTTTATAAAAGCACACAAGTATCTGATTAGTATGTAAAAAAATATACTTCAATATTACAAAAATAATGTTTGAATTCAGATTTTATTTTTCTTGCTTCAGTGGAAAATACTATTAGGTCAAACTATTCAATCAGACATAAAAGGTCAAATTTAAAAGGATACGGTATGCTAAAATTTAAAAGATTAAGATTTATTCATGCTAAGATCAGCTTACTATATCCTGCAACCATAGACTCTCCCATCATAACATGATATTATAACATGATACATAATTTGAATCATAATTCTGAATCTTACTCCACTGTTTGACAATACCTTGTTTACAGCAGTACTACAGGACTGAAGTCCTGCCTCCTGCTGCTCGTTCCAGCTACGATGCTACCCTCTCACTTCACTGAGACAAGTTTTTGTGGCTTGTTCAAAGAATCAGTCCTTTGAAATTATAAATTAAGAAGTGTTATATATATGTAAATATATGAAGAAACACTTCCCTGCTTTGGCAACAGCATAGCACTACAATTGAGGGAACAAGGCACTGGGGAATATACATGAATATATGTCACCAATATTGCCACTGAAGACAATATACATGTGGCCACATATCCATAGATTTTAAAACCAGAGATCTTAATTATTATTATGATAAACTTGTCTTATTTTTTTAATAATGTAGGTTAAGAAGTGTTCATTACCCCTAAAATTCACCATTAATTATGACATCAATCTCATGAAGTATTACTGAACTATAGCATGTCTTTCAGAAAGACATCTTATCTATATTTGAAGTGATAGGTATTCAACATATTCTAGTGTAACCTTTTCCAATAGTAATTATTTTCATTATTAAACATTTTGTACATTATTCCTTGTCTAAATTTTGATGAGTTGCATTTTGAGCTTTACCTGCTACTGAAATATCTCTTTGCTATCAGAAAACTTTTACCAGTGCAGGCACCTAACCATATACAAAGCGTCTCTTAACCTTCTCTAGCATGTAAACAAAATAGCCTTAACTTGAAGACAGATTTTCCACACAGTGAATCATTTGTCTTGCTCATTTTGAAAACTTCTAAATACTTCTGGGTTCTCTCTCATTCCAATGTTTTGTTTTGTTTAAAAGCTTCTGGTAGGTTTGAGTTCTCAGGCTTTCAAAATGTTCTGTGTGAAACAGGCCCCTGCATGTTTGGGAAGCGCCAGCTACTTTAATGGCAAGTTATTCATGTGCAGAATCTGTTCCTTCAAGCTTTTAAGTTCAAAGTTAGAGCCAGGAACTTAGAATTTGTTTCTGGAAAGAAAAAAATAGCAGGAACTTAAGTTCACTTTTATTCAGATTAGCATTTAAGCGTATATCCCAAATTAAATAGGGATTATCATGAATAGTATTGTGTTTTTTTAAACTGAAGCCTTGAAATTTTGAGAAAAAATATACAGGCATATTTACAACTGGAGTGTTAAATGACAAAAAAAACACATCCATCTGTTTGAATGTGTGATCAGTCATACATGTTTTCTTTTAAAAAGACTAATTCAATAAGGAAAGACATAATTTATTAAGAAGTTTTGACTGATAACTGAAAAAAGATATCATTCCCACAAGAACTCCAACCAAACCATGTTAAAAAGAACTGTATTGTGTCCTGGTTTGAGTCAGGTTGAAGCCAATTTTACTGATTTTTTTTTCCTTTAGAGAACTCTTTTAACTAGCAGCAAGTTTTCAAGCTAGTGGACTGATAATGCTGGAATGTTTATATTACTGCTGAGATGCCAAAGTCACTTTGCTTTTCTGCCTTAGATGCTGCAGGGAGCAGCCCATAGGGAGGAGTGGACTAGTCGAACAGCAAAATTGACCAAAGTATTCCATTCCATATATCTACATAAGCTCGGTGTAAGGTCAGAGATGACAGAAGACAACTTCATTCCTTCTTCTTTGTCACCGTTTGACTCAGGTTTGACAACAATGCTCTCAATCCCCTCCCCCACCCACCCAGGTAGATAAGGAGAGAGAGAAAAAGAGAGAGACTTGGCTGGATTGAAAACTAAACTACACAGCTTTAATTAAAACACTAATTAATGATATAAGAAAATATATACAATTATATACAAATATGTTCAGATATGGGCAAAAGCCTCTCGCTTCCCCCCACCCCCAGCAACTTCCACAGCACTCTCCTTAGCTGCGAACAGTCCCGAAGAATCCCAGAGCTGCTGCTGGAGAAAGCAGAGAGTGATGAGGGTCAGGAGAGCTCAAGCCTAGAGGTTGACAGTGATGGATGGACAGAGTCCTCCTTGGACGCTGGCCATGGATGGAAGAGAAGGGAAGAAAAAACAAGAAAGAAGTTGTCTTCTGTGACCTTCCTCTGAGTTTACGTAGATATATGGAATGGAATATCTCTTGCCAATTTTGCTGTCTGTCTAATTCAGCCTCCTACGGGGGGGTCATAGATCTCCCTGTAGTGTCTGAGCCGGCAGAGTAAAGATGTGACTTTGAAGATCCAGCAGTTAGAAAAACATTCCACCGTTATCAGTCTGACTTAGAACACTCTGGTACTAGTTAAAAGAGAGCTTACTGAAGGGAAAAAAAAAAAATCAGTAAAAGGAAAATTGGCTTAATCCTGGCTCAAACCAGGACATTCTTTTTCCCTTCTCTTCCGTCCATGGTCAGTGTCCAGGGAGGACTCCCTCCATTCATCATCATCGATCCCTAGTCTGTGCTTCTCTGACCCTCATAACTCTGCCCTCAGCTCCTGTCTCCTCTGCTGCTCTCTGGCAGAGCTCCAGGACTTTTCAGAACTGTTCACAGCTAAGGAGAGTGCTGGAGGAGTTGCTGGGGGTGGGGGGAGGCAATAGGGTTTTGCACATTCCTGAACACACTTGTATATAATTGTACATATTTTCTTTTGTCATCAGTGTTTAATTAAAGCTGTCTAGTCTAGTTTTCAATCC
The DNA here is from genome assembly GCF_000747805.2 of Chaetura pelagica. Lineage (NCBI taxonomy): Eukaryota > Metazoa > Chordata > Aves > Apodiformes > Apodidae > Chaetura > Chaetura pelagica. The sequence continues at coordinate 20,507 of NW_009952069.1, read as the reverse complement.
AGAAAGTCTCTCTCCTTAATTCTTTCTCTCCTCCCCTACCTAGGTGGGAAGGGGAGGGGATTGAGAGCATTGTTATTGCTGGTTCAATTGCCAATCCTAAGTCAAACCATGACAATAATTTTTTGTTTGTTTCTGGAGCATAAGAAGTTTAGCAGAACCAATCAGTGACCTTCTGCATATTATTATCCAGCAAAGACTGTAAACATGAAGTGTTATCAGTCCTAGAAGCAGACACTGACTGAAAAACATGCTGTTAATTTCAGGAATTGCAGCTACTTAGAAGGGACTTAACTGAAAAAAAAAATACTCAAAGAAAATTGATTCTATCCTGGCTCAAACTAGAACACATTACTACTGGTCTTCTTTATTAGAGGCTGTTATTCTTTTTTTCCTACTCCATTATCGGACAGTTTATTTTAGGAAGACACCGTGCCTTCTTTTATACCAGGAGAATGCTTAGCACACTGTACTCAGTACCAGAAGTATTATCAGTAATTAATACTTATTAATTAAGATTTACTTTTTAAAAAAAAAATATTATTTCCATGTGCCTTTTGATCTGCACAAGCATGACTGAATTAGTCAATTTCTGAGTCAAGAGTTCCTATGGTTAGTTGTCATGGTTTGAGCCAGGATAAAACCAACTTTCTTTTTACTGATCTTTTTTCTTCAATCAACCCTCTTTTAAGCAGCACACTTTTGAAATTAACAGCAAGTTTTTCAGCTAGTGGACTGATAATGCTCAAATGTTTATTGTTACTGCTGAGAGACCACGACCACTTTGCTCTGCTTGTGTTGATGACATACTACTAATAAATAAATAATGTCTATCATGAACTCAGTTAATTGAATAGAGAGACATAGTGGACTGAAGTAAGCCTGTCAGGGACACTACTCAGGGATGTAGCTACCTAGTGACTGACAGGACTTGAATGAGAAAACAGTTTTATTGACAGAGGATCAAAATGCCCTGATCTGATTGGTTGGCATGAGGGATTGAAAATGCCCTTATCTGATTGGTTGGCATATATGCTAACAAGGGATTGAAAAAAACACCAATCAGAGACTTAGGAGGGAAGTATAAATAAAGGGCTACAGGCTGCCGGTAGTAGTTTGTTGGGTTGTTAGAGGAGCAGGACTGAAGAGGCAGTAGGCTTCTTTTTTTCGTGGAGATCCGGCAAATAATGGTTTGTTTACCGCCCAGAACATCTCAACGGGAAAATAAATCACAAAAAGGGCTACTACTCAAATGACCCACCAGGGACTGAGGCAGTTGGTGCAGTCAGGTCTCGGGTCATAATTGATAAGAGCTGATAACGTGCCGCCCAAGATAAAAAAGCCCTGCCGCTGCGAAGCTCCTGGGACCTAGTCTCACCCTGCATTTCCGTAATGCCTGCAGATCCTAGCGTTCTCAAAGCCGAAATGCTGCCGAAACGACGTTCTCCGCACCGGAGCTGCTAGCGCGCCCCAGCCGCCGTGTGCAGCCGCCATTTTGAAGCTGCGCGTCCTAGCGACATCCTTAATCGTGCTGGAACCGCCCTGCAATACTAGCCGCAGCCGCTTGTCGTTGTTGTTCCCCGCAGCTCACTGAGGCTCCCTGCAGACGCCGAAATCCACTCTAAATTCTTCTGAGAGTTCCTACCCCGAGAAATCTAACCGGCCTCTCACACACACGCAAGGCGTCTTCCCGACTGGGATCAGCGACGGTCACAATAACCAATCCCTCTATTCGGTACTGTTATATTTCTAGTTTGTGTTCTCAGCTTTTGCAGTTAATATCTCCAATTGGGAGTGGGTTGAAATCTCACCGATTCCTCAACTTTAATTGAATTCCTTTAATTTTGTTAATCTATCCTGGATATTTTTCTGTGTTCCTGCCCCTTTAAATAAACTGTGGTTAACTTAGTTAAAACAAAGAAGAGGAGGCTGAGAGACCTCATGAGTCTCTACAACTACCTGAAAGGACATCATCGAAAGGTTGGTGCTGGTCTCTTCTCACAGGTAATTAGCAACAGAACAAGAGGGAATGGCTTCAAGCTGCAACAGGGTAGGTTTAGACTGAACATTAGGAATTTTTTTTTCACAGAGAGAGTGGTCAGACACTGGAATAGGCTTCCCAGGGAGGTGGTTGAGTCACCATCCCTGGATGTGTTTAATGGTCGTTTGGATGTGGTGTTGGTGGAGATGGTTTAGGGGAGAACTTTGTAGAGTAGGGATGATGGTTGGACTCGGTGATCTCAAGGGTGTTTTCCAACCTGAATAGTTCTGATTCTATGAAATAAGTTTCATATTTTACTTTTGATATGGGGAGGTGGTAATTAGTGGGGCTATAACACTTTGATACCCAGCACATCTATGCTGGCCCCAATCTGAGCTGGACCCACAAAAATAATTAGTCATGTGTTCATCAAACCATGACAGCTTGTCAGATCACAGAATTGTCAGAGTTGGAAGGGACCTCTAGAGATCATCTAGTCCAACTCCCCTGCTAAAGTAGTCTTTCCTAGAGCATGTTACACAGGTCTGCATCCAGGAGGGTCTTGAATATCTCCAGAGAAGGAGACTACAGAACCTCCCTGGGCAGCCTGTTCCAGTGTTCTGTCACCCTCACCGTAAAGTTTGTCCTCATATTTAAACAGAACTTCCTGTGTTCCAACGTGTGCCCATTGCCCCTTTTCCTGTCACTGGGAACTATTCAAAAGAGTCTGGCTCCATCCTCCTTGCACCCACTCTTTAGAGACTTATAGGCATTAATAAGGTTTCCCCTCAGCCTTTTCTTCTCCAGGCTAAAGAGACCCAATTCTCTCAGCCTTTCCTCATAAGGGAGATGCTCCAATCCACCAATCAAATTTATTGCCCTCTGCTGGATTCTCTCTAGTAGTTCCCTGTCTCTCTTGAACTGGGGAGTCCAGAACTGGATGCAGTATTCCAGATGTGGCCTCACCAGGGTAGAGTAGAGGGGGAGAATGACCTCTCTTGACCTACTGGCCACACTCTTCCTTATGCAACCATTCGATTGGCTGCCTTGGTGCCAAGGGCACCTTGCTGGCTCCTGGACAATTTACTATCTCCTGGACTCCCAGATTCTTCTCCTTGGAACTGCTTTCCAGCAGGTCCACCCCTGACCTGTATTGGTGCATGGGATTTTTTCTTCCACAGGTGCAGGACCCTATACTTGCCCTTGTTGAACCTCATTAGATTCTTCTCTGCCCAGCTCTCCAGCCTGACCAGGTCATGTTGGATGGCAGCACAGCCCTCTGGAGTGTCAGCCACCCCTCCCAGTTTGGTATCATCAGCAAACCTGTGGAGGATACACTCTGTCCCCTTGTCCAGGTCATTGATGAATAAATTGAACAAGACTGGACTGAGTATTGACCCTTGGGGGACACCACTGGTGACAGGCCTCCAACTCAACCCTGCTGCGTTAATCACAACCCTCTGAGTTCTGTCACACAGCCAGCTCTCAATCCACCTCATTGTCCACTCATCTAGCCCACATTCCTTAAGTTTCCTAATGAGAATGATATGGGAGACAGTGTCAAAAGCCTTGCTGAAGTCAAGATAGATGACATCTGCTGCTCTCCCCTCATCCAGCTGACCAGTTATGTCATCATAGAAGGCTAGCAGATTGGTCAATCATGATTTACCCTTGGTAAATCCATGTTGACCACTCCAAATAACTTCCTGTTCTTCAA
>NW_009952069.1:0-12224 GCF_000747805.2 Chaetura pelagica | reverse complement strand
TCCCCAGACTCCCAAGACCTTTGGGAGATGATCAAGAGGGATCCTGCCATAACATCCTCTGGCTCCTTCAGTACTCTGGGATGAATCCCATCAGGCCCCATGGACTTGTAAACATTCTGCTGATAGAGCTGGCCACTTATATTTTCAGTGTCCACAAATGGAAAGTCACTGTTCCCACACTCATGGTCCTCTGACTCAGGGGACCAGGAAGCCCAAGGTCTATCAATATTATTAAAGACTGAGGCAAAAAAAAAAAAAAAGCATTGAATGCCTCTGCTTTCTCTTCATCCCTTTTGGTCAGGTGACCATCTTTGACAAGTATCAGTCCAATGTTCCCCTTAAACCTCCTCTTGCTGTTAAGGTACGTAAAAAAAGCCTTTTTGTTGTCTGACACAACACTGGCCAGTTTCAACTCTGAACTTTGGCCTTTTGTGTCTTCTCCCTGCATATATAAACCACAGCTCTGCAATCTTCCTGCAAAGCCTGACCTCACCTACAGAGATCATACAATTTATTTTTCAGCCTGAGTTCATTGAGGAGTTCCCTGTTCAGCCAAGATGGTCTTCTACCCTGCTTGCTTGACTTTTGACACAATGGAATTGCCTGATCCTGTGCTTCTAAAAGGTGCTTCTTAAAAACTGACCAGCACTCGTGGACTCCTAAGCCCCCAAAGCAGATTCCCAGGGTACTCTGCTAAGTAGCTCCCTGAATAGGTTAAAGTTTGCTCTCCTGAAGTCCAGGGTAGCAACCCATTACACTAAAAGTGTTAAACTCAACCATTTCGTGATCCCTGTGGCCAAGACAGCCACCTACCATCACATCTCCCACGAGTCCTTCTCTATTCACAAACAACAAGCCTAGGAAGGCGTCTTTCCTAGTTGGCTCACAGAGTATTTGTGACCAGAAGTTATCTCCCACAAACTTTAAGAATTTCCCAAACCTGCTTGTCACAGCAGTATGGTATTCCCAGTTGATGCCTGGGAAGTTGGAATCTCCCACAAGGACAAGGGCTGCTGACCCAGAGATTTCTCCTAATTGCCTGTAGAATAACTCATCAGTCCTTACATCCTGGCTGGGCAATCGGTAGTAGACACCCACTACAACATCTGCTTTGTTTTCCATCCCCCTAACCCTCACCCAGAGGCTCTCCACCACATCACCACTAACTGTAAGGGCTGTATAATCAAACCTCTCCCTTGCCTGTAGCGCAACACACCCACTGCGCCTGCTCTACCTATCCCTCCTGAACAGCCTGTAGCCCTCCATCCCAGCACTCCAATCGTGGGACTCTTTCCACCAAGTCTCACTAATACCAATGATATCATAGTTGTGGGAACCAAACAAAGCTTCATCCTGTTTGTTTCTTATACTGCGTGCATTGGTGTACAAGCATTTCAGATATGCTCCTGAGCCCTAAATCTAAATCTACTTCTTTCAGGTTAAAACCATTGCCCCTTGTCCTGTCACTACAGGCCCCAGTAAAAAGTCTTTCTCTGCTCCCTTTATATATTGAAAGGCTGCAATAAGGTCTCCCCGCAGCCTTCTCTTCTCCAGGCTGAACAACCTCAACACTCACAGCCTTTCCTCATAGGAGAAGTGTCCCAGCCCTCTGATAATTTTCATGGCTCTCCTCTGGACTTGCTCTAACAGAGCTGGATGCAGTACTCCAGGTGGGGTCTCATGACAGCAGAGAAGAGGGGGAGAATTGCATGCTGGCTATGCTTCCTTTTCTGCAGCCCGGGATGCGATTTGCTTTCTGGGCTGCAAGTGCACATTATTGTAGTAGTTTGTTGGGTTGTTAGAGGAGCAGGACTGAAGAGGCAGTAGGCTTCTTTTTTTCGTGGAGATCCGGCAAATAATGGTTTGTTTACCGCCCAGAACATCTCAACGGGAAAATAAATCACAAAAAGGGCTACTACTCAAATGACCCACCAGGGACTGAGGCAGTTGGTGCAGTCAGGTCTCGGGTCATAATTGATAAGAGCTGATAACGTGCCGCCCAAGATAAAAAAGCCCTGCCGCTGCGAAGCTCCTGGGACCTAGTCTCACCCTGCATTTCCGTAATGCCTGCAGATCCTAGCGTTCTCAAAGCCGAAATGCTGCCGAAACGACGTTCTCCGCACCGGAGCTGCTAGCGCGCCCCAGCCGCCGTGTGCAGCCGCCATTTTGAAGCTGCGCGTCCTAGCGACATCCTTAATCGTGCTGGAACCGCCCTGCAATACTAGCCGCAGCCGCTTGTCGTTGTTGTTCCCCGCAGCTCACTGAGGCTCCCTGCAGACGCCGAAATCCACTCTAAATTCTTCTGAGAGTTCCTACCCCGAGAAATCTAACCGGCCTCTCACACACACGCAAGGCGTCTTCCCGACTGGGATCAGCGACGGTCACAATAACCAATCCCTCTATTCGGTACTGTTATATTTCTAGTTTGTGTTCTCAGCTTTTGCAGTTAATATCTCCAATTGGGAGTGGGTTGAAATCTCACCGATTCCTCAACTTTAATTGAATTCCTTTAATTTTGTTAATCTATCCTGGATATTTTTCTGTGTTCCTGCCCCTTTAAATAAACTGTGGTTAACTTAGTTAAAACAAAGAAGAGGAGGCTGAGAGACCTCATGAGTCTCTACAACTACCTGAAAGGACATCATCGAAAGGTTGGTGCTGGTCTCTTCTCACAGGTAATTAGCAACAGAACAAGAGGGAATGGCTTCAAGCTGCAACAGGGTAGGTTTAGACTGAACATTAGGAATTTTTTTTTCACAGAGAGAGTGGTCAGACACTGGAATAGGCTTCCCAGGGAGGTGGTTGAGTCACCATCCCTGGATGTGTTTAATGGTCGTTTGGATGTGGTGTTGGTGGAGATGGTTTAGGGGAGAACTTTGTAGAGTAGGGATGATGGTTGGACTCGGTGATCTCAAGGGTGTTTTCCAACCTGAATAGTTCTGATTCTATGAAATAAGTTTCATATTTTACTTTTGATATGGGGAGGTGGTAATTAGTGGGGCTATAACACTTTGATACCCAGCACATCTATGCTGGCCCCAATCTGAGCTGGACCCACAAAAATAATTAGTCATGTGTTCATCAAACCATGACAGCTTGTCAGATCACAGAATTGTCAGAGTTGGAAGGGACCTCTAGAGATCATCTAGTCCAACTCCCCTGCTAAAGTAGTCTTTCCTAGAGCATGTTACACAGGTCTGGATCCAGGAGGGTCTTGAATATCTCCAGAGAAGGAGACTACAGAACCTCCCTGGGCAGCCTGTTCCAGTGTTCTGTCACCCTCACCGTAAAGTTTGTCCTCATATTTAAACAGAACTTCCTGTGTTCCAACGTGTGCCCATTGCCCCTTTTCCTGTCACTGGGAACTATTCAAAAGAGTCTGGCTCCATCCTCCTTGCACCCACTCTTTAGAGACTTATAGGCATTAATAAGGTTTCCCCTCAGCCTTTTCTTCTCCAGGCTAAAGAGACCCAATTCTCTCAGCCTTTCCTCATAAGGGAGATGCTCCAATCCACCAATCAAATTTATTGCCCTCTGCTGGATTCTCTCTAGTAGTTCCCTGTCTCTCTTGAACTGGGGAGTCCAGAACTGGATGCAGTATTCCAGATGTGGCCTCACCAGGGTAGAGTAGAGGGGGAGAATGACCTCTCTTGACCTATTGGCCACACTCTTCCTTATGCAACCATTCGATTGGCTGCCTTGGTGCCAAGGGCACCTTGCTGGCTCCTGGACAATTTACTATCTCCTGGACTCCCAGATTCTTCTCCTTGGAACTGCTTTCCAGCAGGTCCACCCCTGACCTGTATTGGTGCATGGGATTTTTTCTTCCACAGGTGCAGGACCCTATACTTGCCCTTGTTGAACCTCATTAGATTCTTCTCTGCCCAGCTCTCCAGCCTGACCAGGTCATGTTGGATGGCAGCACAGCCCTCTGGAGTGTCAGCCACCCCTCCCAGTTTGGTATCATCAGCAAACCTGTGGAGGATACACTCTGTCCCCTTGTCCAGGTCATTGATGAATAAATTGAACAAGACTGGACTGAGTATTGACCCTTGGGGGACACCACTGGTGACAGGCCTCCAACTCAACCCTGCTGCGTTAATCACAACCCTCTGAGTTCTGTCACACAGCCAGCTCTCAATCCACCTCATTGTCCACTCATCTAGCCCACATTCCTTAAGTTTCCTAATGAGAATGATATGGGAGACAGTGTCAAAAGCCTTGCTGAAGTCAAGATAGATGACATCTGCTGCTCTCCCCTCATCCAGCTGACCAGTTATGTCATCATAGAAGGCTAGCAGATTGGTCAATCATGATTTACCCTTGGTAAATCCATGTTGACCACTCCAAATAACTTCCTGTTCTTCAATGTGTTTAGAGATGACATCCAGAACGAGTTGCTTCATCACCTTCCAGGGACAGACGTGAGACTAACCAGCCTGTAGTTCCTTGGGTCCTCCTTCTTGCCCTTATGAAGACTGGAGTGATATTGGCCTTCCTCCAGTCCTCAGGCACCTCTCCTGTTCTCCATGACCTTTCCAAGATGATGGAGAGTGGCCCAACAATAACATCTGCCAGTTCTCTCGGCACTCGCAGGTGCATCCCATCAGGGTCCATGGACTTACAAATGTCCAGTTGGGCCAAGTGGTCTCTAACTTGGTATTCCTCTACTGAGGGAAAGTCTTCCTCTCTGCAGACCTTTCCCCTTGCCTCCAGGGTCTGGGATTCATGAGGGACGGCTTTAGCAGTGAAGACTGAAGTGAAGACTGAAGTGAAGAATGTATTCAGTAACTCCACCTTCTCTGTGTCTTCCACCACTAGAGCGCCCACCTCATTCATCAGCCAGCCTACAATTTCCCTAGTCTTCCTTTTCCTATTGATATACTGAAAAAAACCTCTTCTTATTTTTAACCACAGTGGCCAAGAGGAATTCTGCTTGAGCCTTGGCGCTTCTAATTTTCCCCCTGCATAGCTTCTCTACGTTTTGGTATTCCTCACAAGTTGCCAACCTCCTTTTCCAAAGGCCATAAACTTTCCTTTTGTTCCTGAGGTCCAGCCAAAGCTCTCTATTTAGCCAGGCTGGTGGTCTTCCCTGTCAACTTGTCTTTCAGGACCTGGGGATGGCCTTCTCCTGTGCCTTTAAGAGTTCTTCCTTGAAGTATGACCAGCCTTCCTGGGCTCTTTTGCCCTTGAGGACTTTCTCCCAAGGGACACTCTCAACCATGTTCCAAAACAGGCCAAAGTCTGCCCTTCAGAAGTCCAAGGTGGCAGTTCTGCTGGCTCCCCCTCTTGCTTCTCCAAGAATTGAGAACTGTATCATTTTGTGATCACTCTGCCCAGGATGACCTCCAACCTTTACATCTGCCACAAGACCTTCTCTATTAACCAGCAGCAGGTCCAGCAGGGCACTTTCCCTTGTTGGCTTCCTCACCAGCTGTGTCAGGAATTTGTCTTCCACACACTCCAGGAACTTCCAGGACTGTTCCCTCTCTGCTGTGTTATATTTCCAGTAGATATCTGGGAAGTTGAAGTCCCTCACGAGAATAAGGGCTAGTGAAATTAAAGCAGTGTAGTTTAGTTTTCAATCCAGTAAAGTCTCTCTCTTTTTCTCTCTTCTTCCCTACCTGGGTGGGAGGGGATCGAGAGCATTGTTGTCGAACCTGAGTCAAACAGTGACAACTAGGCAGCTTTAATTAAACACTAATGATGAAAGAAAATATGTACAATTATATACAAACATGTTCAGTAATGTGCAAAACCCTCTTGCCTCCCCCCACATCCAGCAACTCCCACTGCACTCTCCTTAGCTGTGAACAGTCCTGAAAAGTCCTGGTGTGCTGCCAGAGAGAGAGCAGCAGAGGAGACAGGAGCTGAGGGCAGAGTTATGAGAGTCAGAGATGCATAGCCTAGGGGTCGATGGTGATGGATAGATGGAGTCCTCCCTGGACGCTGGCCATGGACTGAAGAGAAGGGAAGAAGATGCAGGAAGGAAGTTGTCTTCTGTGATCTCTGACCTTTATCTGAGCTTATGTAGATATATGGAATGGAATATTTCTGGCCAATTTTGCTGTCCATCTAGTTCAGCCTCTCCTACGGGGGGGGGTCATACATCTCCTGGTAGTGTCTGAAGCGGCAGGGCAAAGATGTGACCTTGGAGTCTCGGCAGTTACAGAAACATTCCAGTGTTATCAGTCCACTAGCTGGAACACTTGCTGCTAGTTAAAAGAGAGCTTACTGAAGGAAAAAAAAAAGTCAGTAAAAGGAAAATTGGCTTCATCCTGGCTCAAACCAGGACATTCCACCCCTTATTCCATACCATATATATTACAAGTAGGCTCTATATTTTACCAACTGTCAAATTAAGGATTCTCCCCCAGAGTCAGATTAGATCACCTTGATGTACACATACTTCACCATTCTCCATCATCGCACACCAGGTATGTCCAAGTCCCTGAGCAAAAGCAACACCCCGGACAGGTTTACCTTTGCCTGAAGCAGGATAAACCCAAACAGTTTTACCCAGCAGGTTTCTTTCATGTACCACAGGGACTTTATCCTCATCTGCAGTATGTATCCATCATCGCACACCAGGTATGTCCAAGTCCCTGAGCAAAAGCAACACCCCGGACAGGTTTACCTTTGCCTGAAGCAGGATAAACCCAAACAGTTTTACCCAGCAGCAGGTTTCTTTCATGTACAGGGACTTTATCCTCATCTGCAGTATGTAAAAGGTCTGACTGAGCCAGACCAGCCCAATTGATGGATCCCCTGGTATTAACTAACCAGGTGGCCTTTGCCAAATTTTTGTCCCAGATTTTGAAAATTCCACCTGCCTTCACGGTAGCTTTTAACAGACCATTGTACCTTTCAATTATCTCTGAGGCTTGTGCATCTAATAATTGAATCATCATCAAGGTTAGAAAAGATCTTCAAGATCATCAAGTCCAACCATCGGCATAGTACTGGATATGGTATATCCATTCAATACCATGTTCTTTAGCCCAATCAGTCACAAGAATGTTTTTGAAATGAGTCCCATTGTCTGACACAATTCTTTCTGGAGTACCGTGTCTCCACAAGATTTGCTTCTTAAGGCCCAGGATAGTATTCTGGGCTGTGGCATGAGGCACCTCTGATCATCTTCGCGGCCCTCCTCTGAACTTGCTCCAACATCTCCATGTCCTTCTTATGTTGGGGACTCTAGAAGTGGACACAGAGAGTGGAGTAGAGGGGGAATACCAAATTGCTCTAAATGCTCGCCACGTTTCTTTCGATGCAGCACAGTATACAATTGGCTTTTTGGACTGTGAGCACTCATTGCCGGATCATGTATAATTTTTTGTCCACCAGTATCCCCCAAGTCCTTCTCTCTCTGCAGGGCTGCTCTCAATCCATTCATCCACAGTCCGTACTGATACTGGGGATTGCCCTGACCTATGTGCAGGACCTTGACCTTGCTGAACTTCATGAGGTTTGCACAGTCCCACTCCTCAAGCCTGTCAAGCCTGTCAAGGTCCCTCTGGATGCCATCCCTTCCCTCTAGGGAATCAACTGCATCACTCAGCTTGGTGTCATCTGCAAACTTGCTGAGGGTGCACTCAATCCCACTGTCTGTGTTGTTGATGAAGATATTAAAGAGTCCTAGTCCTAGTACAGACTCCTGAGGGACACCACCCATCACTGGTGTCCACTTGGACACTGAGTCATTGACTGTAACTCTTTGGATGTGGCCAACCAGCCAGTTCCTCATCCATCTAACAGTCCATCCATCAAACCCATCTCTCTCCAATTTAGCAGCCAGAATGTTGTGGGGGACCATGCCAAAGGCCTTACAGAAGTCCAGGTAGAGGGCATCAGTTGCTCTTCCCTTGTCCACTGATGTGGTCGCTCCATCATAGAAGGCCACTAGATTAGTTAGGCATGATTTGCCCTTGGTGAAGCCATATTGGCCATCTCTAATCACCTCCCTGTCATCTGTATGCCTCAACATATCTTCCAGGAGGATCTGCTCCATGATCTCACAGGGCACAGAGGTGAAACTGAGTAGTCGGTAGTTTCCAAGGTGGTCCTCCTTTTTACCCTTTTAAGAAATGGATGTGATGTTTCCCTTTTTCCAGTCACTGGGGACTTCTCCCAACTGCCATGACTTCTTAAATATCATGGAGAGTGTCTCAGCAACTATGTCAGCCACTTTCCTCAGGACCCTGGCATGCATCTTGTCGGGTCTCATGGACTTGCTTATGCTCATGTTCCTCAGATGGTCTCTTATCTGATCTCCGATGTTGGGAGTTTCGTCTTTCCCCCAGTCCCTGCCTTGAGGTTCAGGGGCTTGAGAGATGTGGGAAAAGAGATTTTCATTGAAAACTGAGTAAAAAAAATGTTTGTTGTTATTCTTCTCATCCCTTTCCAAATTCAGTTCCAGCTGTGCCTTAGCTTTCCTGATCCCATCCCTACACCTCTGGGAAGCATCCCTATATTTTTCCCAGGATACATGTCCCTGGTTCCACTCCACGTGCATTTCCTCCTTGCACATTAGTTTGAACAGCAGATCATTAGCCATGCTGGTCTCCTGCCTTCCTTGCCTGATTTCTTACTCATGGGAATTGAGAGCTCTTGTCCTCTAAGAAAAATTTCCTTGAAGAGCTGCCAGCTCTGTTCAGGCCATGAGGGCAGTTTTCCAGGGGGTCCCATTCACTAAATCCTTAAACAACTCAAGCACATACTCAGTTTGCTATAACGTATAAAAACATCAGGTAAACTAGAGCAACACAGCAGTTAATTTTTTCTTTACTTTGCACCTGAGCTCATTTCACTTTTAATTGTTATCATACCTACACCATCCTAATAAATTTCATACATGTATAGATAATTTATGACAAAAATAATATGTAGCCAGGCCTATTCCTAATGTAATACTCAGCAAAATAAGTCACACCTTTTGAAGTAATTTTGGATAATTTTCACATGGAAACAAATTAACGGGGTATGGGTTTATTACAACCCTGATACTTTTGCCCTATTAAGGTTTGGTTCTGTTTCACTGTTAAGAACAAATGAGTTTGTTTCATTCATCCTTACTAATAAAATAATTAAATTAGCAAATTAGCCATAACACGGATAAGATCCTAGGTCTCCCTGATAATTCTACTTATATGTTGTAGGAGCAATTTGCCCTAATTAGTTGCCCTGAAAAGAAAGACTGAGAGAGTTGGGGTTGCTCAGCCTGGAAAAGAGAATGCTTCAAGGAGACCTTATTGTGGCCTTTCAGTATCTAAAGGGGGCTTATAAGACAGAGACTTTTTACCAAGGCCTGTAGTGATAGGACAAGGGGCAATTATTTTAAATGGAAAGAGGGTATATTTAGGTTAGACATTAGGAAGAAATTCTTTACTGTGAGGGTGGTGAGTGTCCTGGTTTGAGCCAGGATGAAGCCACTTTTCCTTTCATTGATTTTTTTTTTTTTTTCCCTTCAGTAAGCTTTCTTTTAACTAGTAGCAAAGTGTTCCAACTTGGACTGATAAGAGCTGGAATGTTTTTTCTAAATGCTGGGGCTCAAAGGTCATGCCTTGCCTTTACTCAGACACTACAGGTAGGAGGCTGAATTAGACAGCAAAACTGGCCAGAGATATTCCATTCCGTATATCTACGTAAGCTCAGAGGATGACAGAAGACAACTTCCTTCCTTCTTCTTCCCTTCTCTTCCGCCCGTGGCTGGCATCCAGGGAGGACTTTGTCCATCCATCACTGTCGACCCTTGAGAGCTTGAGCTCTCCTGACCCTCATCACTCTGCGCTATCTCCAGCAGCTCTGGGACTTTTCAGGACTGTTTGCAGCTAAGAAGAGTGCTGTGGGAATTGCTGGGGGTGGGGGGAAGCAATAGGGGTTTTGTACATTTCCTGAACATATTTGTATATAATTGTATATATTTTCTTTTATCATGAGTGTTTAATTACAGCTGTGTAGTTCAGTTTTCAATCCAGTAAACTCTCTCTCCTTCCCTACCTGAGTCATAGGGGATCGAGAGTGTTGTTGTCGAACCTGAGTCAAACAGTGACAACTAGACAGCTTTAATTAAACACTAATGGTGAAAGAAAATGTGTACAATTATATACACGTGTTCAGTAATGTGCAATGTACAATTTATTGGAGGTTCCACCGAGATTTGAACTCGGATTGCTGGATTCCAGAGTCCAGTACTGGACTCCCCTCCAGGTGAAAGCAAACTGTGGCCTTCACTCTGGTGCTAGAGGAATAGGGAAAAAGGCATGAGCAACGTCAATAGTGGCAGACCACCTGGCTGCTTTCGACTCCAACTCGTACTGAAGCTCTAGCGTGTCTGGCACAGCAGCACTGAGCGGTGGTGTCACCTCATTCAGGCCACGATAGTCCACTGTCAGCCTCCACTCGCCATCAGGCTTTCACACTGGCCGTATAGGACTGTTGAAGGGTGAGTGAGTCCTGCTGATCACTCCCTGGCTCTCCAATTGCCGGATCAGCTTATGAATGGGGATCACAGAGTCTCTGTTGGTGCGATACTGTCATCTATGCACCATTGAAGTGGCAATTGGCATCTGCTGGTCTTCAACCTTCAGCAATCCCACTAAAGAAAGGTCATCTGAAAGGCCAGGCAAAGTACGCAGCTGTTCAGTGTCCTCAGTCTCTACAGCTGCTATACCAAAGGCCCACCGGTACCCTTTTGGGTCACAGAAATATGCTTTTTTGAGATAGTCTATGCCAAGGATGCATGGAGCATCTGGGCCAGTCACTACAGGGTGCATTTGCCACTCCTTACCAGTGAGGCGCCTCCACAACAGTTGTTGAGATCCTCCTGTCACTGCAGAAATAGTGACCGAGTCTGTCCCTTTATGATTCGATGGCATTAGGGTGCACTGTGCACCAGTGTCCACCAAAGCTTTATACCTTTGTGGTTCTAATGTGATAAGCCACCACATCCACGCAGTCCAGTAAATGCAGTTGTCCCTCTCCTCCCTCTGGTTGGAGGCAGGGCACCTCTAATATTGAGCATTGGAGGTCAATGCACCATCTTGGGTGATGACTGGTGCAGCCTTCTTCTTGCAAGAACCATCTCCTGCCTTTGTTCTGTTTAGTAGCTCTTGCACGCGTATCTGGTGAATATCAGTGGGTTTCTTGTCCCAGACTCTCATGTCCTCTTTAAAATAATTACTTAAGAGAGACCACAGGTGGCGCCGAAGTGGGTCCCGTCTCTCTTGCTGATGTCTCATAGCAGGACATCTCTTAATGGCTGAAACACGTGACCAGTTGTCTCTAGGGAGATTCTAGAGTTTGCCTCCACATCTGTTTGGCATCTTATTCTTTCTGTCAGTCATTTGTTCAATGGCTGAGGTGTGGAACTGATGGGAATCAGAGATCGTGTCCCCATACTGTCGTGCTTTGAAAGCCACTTCACACACAGTTGGTCTTGCGTCATCATCAAAGCATCCCATAAAGAATATACGGGCATGCGCTGCTGGTACAGCCTGAGCAAACCTCCGGAACATTTGTGTGTCACACAGGACGTCATCAGGATTTGTAAGTCCATCTTTATCATAGATAAAGAAGAAACTGCACAGCAGTTTCTTTCAAGTATGTGATGGCTTTCTCAAGAGTGGGTGTTCTGCTTCGGCACCATTCGATGTCACCCTTGTGGGGGTATCTCTCTCTCACAGCTGAAAGAAGTTGGTCCCACAGGGTGGTAGTTCCCATCTTACTACCAAGTGCTCTATCAATACCAGCATCTCCGGCCAGGGATCCCAACTGCTTGGCTTCTCTCTTGTCCACATTATAGGTTTCAGCCCCACTATCAAAGCATTGGAGCAACCAAGGAAGAATTCCCTCACTGTCAGTGTGGGTGAAGTCCTTTCTCATGAGGTGCAGTTCCTTCATAGAGAAAGGCTGGACAAGATCATTGTCGTCATCTGATTGAGGAGGGCCTGCTGTTCTATCTGTTTGAGAGGTACCTGCTCCATCAACTGCTTTAGAATCATCTGCTTTCTCAGTTTCAGTCTCTGTTGTTGCTTGAAGAAACTCTGGGTGTCTCAGACAGGAACGGGTAAAATGGGAATAGCGTTCCACCTTTGCTTTGCTCCTGGTCACAGGATGAACTAGCTTGATTCGAATGGGAGTGGACTTAGTCTTTGCATAAGCAGTTGTTTTTGTAGCAGCACTTCCAGAGGCAGCTGTTTCTGTAGCAGTACGAGTGGTGG
>NW_009952068.1:18846-20801 GCF_000747805.2 Chaetura pelagica | reverse complement strand
CCCTCCACATCCTGTCCACTTCTATTCATCACAACCCTGATACCAGCCCTACTAACTAGCTATCACAATTTGAATTCCTCTACCCCTTCCATTCCCCCTCACTGATCTAAACCTTGGTCTCCTATTCCTCTTAGCTATATCAAGCAATCAAATGTTCCTTATTCCAAGCAGACGCCTCAACATTGTTACTATTCTGAAGCACAGTCAATGCCTGATCTTCCCTACAATGAGACATCCCCCAATTAAACCACCCCATCTCATGCACCCTAATAACAACAGCCATTGCAATAAAACTCGGGCTAGTCCCATTCCACTTCTGATTCCCAGAAGTCCTCTAGGGATCTTCACTAACAACCACAAATCAAGAGTAATAAAATTCCCCCCAATCACCAGCCTCTTCATAACATCCCACTCACTAAACCCAACTCTCCTCACTATTATGGCAATTTTTTCAGCCGCCCTAGAGGGTTGAATAGGACTAAACCAAACACAAATCCAAAAACCCCTACCCTTCTCATCCATTTCCCACCTCGGATGAATAGCCATCATTCTCATCTACAACCCTAAACTAACCCTACTAACTTTCTACACATACTGCCTAATAACCATCACTGTATTCCTCACCCTAAACACAACAAAAACACTCAAATATCCACAATAATAACCTCCTGAACAAAAAACCCAATACTAAATGCAACCCTAATAATAACCCTCCTATTCCTAGTTGGACTCCCACCCCTAACGGGCTTCCTACCCGAATGACTTATCATTCTAGAACTAACCAAGAAATAACTGTAGCAGCTGCAATTATCGCAGTCATCTCCCTACTACGGCTCTTCTTCTACCTACGCCTCGCATACCACTCAACAATTATGCTTCCCCCCAACCCCACAAACCACATAAAACAGTGGCACATCTACAAACCAAAAAACACCCTAATCCCCACCCTTACCTCACTCTCCACCCTGCTCCTCCCCCTCTCTCCCATAATCATCACCACTACCTAGAAGCTTAGGATAATCTAAACCAAAGGCCTTCAAAGACTGAAATCAGAGTTAAACCCTCTTCGTTTCTGCTAATACCTGCAGGACATTAACCTGCATTTCCTGAATGTAACCCAGACACTTTCATTAAGCTAGCACCTTACCTAAACAGGTGAGCCTCGATCCCACAACCTCCTAGTTAACAGCTAGGTGCCCAAACCAGCAGGCCTCCACCTACAAGACTCCGATACACTCTTAATGCACCATCAATGACCTTGCAACTCACCATGAACTTCACTACAGAGTCGATAAGAAGAGGAATTAAATGTAGTCCCTCTGTAAAAGGGACTACAGCCTAAGGCCTTAACACTCAGCCATCTTACCTGTGACCTTCATAAACTAGTGATTATTCTCAACATACCACAAAGACATTGGCAGTCTATACTTAATCTTTGGAGCATGAGCCGGCATAGTGGGAACTGCCCTCAGCCTACTCATCCGAGCAGGACTTGGACAACCAGGAGCCCTCCTAGGAGACTACCAAATCTATAACGTAATCATAAATGCCCATGCTTTCATAATAATCTTCTTCATGGTTATGCCAATCATAACCAGAGGATTTGGAAATTGACTAGTTCCCCTCATGTTTGGTGCACCCGACATAGCATTCCCACAAATAAACAACATAAGCTTCTGACCACTTCCCCCATCATTCCTACTCTTACTAGCTTCCTCAAAAGTGGAGGCAGGAGCAGGAACAGGCTGAATCATATACCCCCCACTACCTGGTAACCTAGCCCATGCAGGAGCATCAGTAGACCTCACCATCTTCTCTCTCCACCCAGGAGCTGTCTCCTCCATCTTCGGGGCAATCACCTTCATCACAACCGCCACCAGCATAAAACCACCTGCCCTTTCACAGCACCAAACACCCCTATTCGGATGATCCGGCCTCATCACCGCCGTCCTACA
>NW_009952068.1:0-1229 GCF_000747805.2 Chaetura pelagica | reverse complement strand
TTGACTGCCCAACTTTGTTAAATCACCGTTTTATAGCAATGAACAATGCTGCAGGGTGAAGTGCATCACTCCATCTGCACAGGTTACGGGTATGATTTTCTCTAACGTTTGCCTGTACGACTGCTTTTCAAGGCTGACTCCATCCCAGACTGAGCAGCAAGTTTAATGATCCATTAACACTTCCCTCTTAATCATGAACGCTTTCCTGACCCCACTGACATACACAGGTTCGATCCACAGCCCTGCGACTTCCAACTTCTTCAGTACTCTCTGCTTCAGCCTTTTTCCCTGCCTAACCCCTTGCCCATGCCCTGCTGCAGCAGGGCTCAGGCATGGCAAGGCAGGATTTAGCCACAGTGAGGGTTGCTAGCCCCCAGCTGCGTCCCTGGCTGCTCTTTGGAAGGAGCAAACATTGCAGATGCAGTTAACATTGCAGATAAGTTAAAGGGAAGCATTTTGGAGATGTTGCAAAGAGATGCCCTATCTGCATTTTCAGAAAAGGGGCATTTCCTGGTGAATATGGCTCCATCATCTCCCTGAGGGGGGGGTGAAACACATATATTTTAGGACCCTGCCTTGAAAATCGTTGAGGAATGAGTGAGAAAATCTGGTGTGATCCAACCCACTACAGCCTCCCCAGCCAGTAACAACTGTAGCACAAAGGGAAGTGTATAAATACATATCTAAAGCTATTTAAGAATCCCTGTGTAAATACATTGTTTGTTGGCATTAAAATGCAACATCCAGGATATTTGGGGCATGATTGTTTTTCATAAACAAAGTAATTTCCTTCCAGCAAAAGCCAGCTTGTAAAACCACCAGCAAACCTTCATGCCAGTCCCAGGCAAGAGAAGACCAGGTGCTTTGTAGCCTGATCTGCAGCTTTTTCAGTACTCAGGAGGATGAAGCAAAGCCCCAAAAGGTTCCTGGTGCTGAGTGGGTTTGCCTGGGGATGCTGTGTGAGGAGGAGCACAGTGAGGCAGTTTGCTGCT
Organism: Chaetura pelagica; assembly: GCF_000747805.2. Lineage (NCBI taxonomy): Eukaryota > Metazoa > Chordata > Aves > Apodiformes > Apodidae > Chaetura > Chaetura pelagica. The sequence goes on along the minus strand of NW_009952068.1, from coordinate 237 downwards.
GCTCATCTGGGATACACTGGAGTTGAGGCTGCTTGGATTGCCAATGCAACTCAGGCACAGCAGTGGAGTGGAAAAAGAGTGGCAGAAGGGACAACAGGCACTGAAAGGGGTTTTCCCAGCTTAATCTGGGCGTCATCCTGTTGGCCACTGGCTTGCAACAGCCAGAGGCTTCCTGCTAGGTGCCCAGGAAGTGTGAGCAAGGAGGAACAGTTACATCAGCAGGTGCTTCTGGGAGTA
>NW_009952067.1:1328562-1332183 GCF_000747805.2 Chaetura pelagica | reverse complement strand
TAGAGAAGCTGGCTGCTCGTGGCTTTGCTGGATAAAAATCTATTTAGGTGGCTGGATCCAAAGAGTTATGTTGAATGGAGTTAAATGCAGTTGGTGTCCAGGCACAAGTGGTGTTCCCCAGGGCTCAGTGCTGGGGCTGCTCCTGTTTAACATCTTTATTGATGATTTGGATGAGGGGATAGAGTGCACCCCCAGCAAGTCTGCAGATGACACTAAACTGGGCGGGAGTGTCAGTCTGCTTGAGGGCAGGAAAGCTCTGCAGAGGGATCTGGACAGGACTGATCAATGGGCCAAGGCCAACTGTATGAATTTCAATAAGGCCAAATGTCTGGTGCTGCACCTTGCCCACAGCAACCTCAGCAGTGCTACAGGCTTGGGGAGGAGCAGCTGGAGCTGCCTGGCTGAGAGGGAGCTGAGGGTGCTGGTTGACAGCCAGATGAGCATGAGCCAGCAGGGTGCCCAGGTGGCCAAGAAGGCCAGCAGCTTCCTGGTCTGCAACAGTAATAGTGTGATCAGCAGGACCAGGGAGGTGATCCTGCCCCTCTACCCAGCCTTAGTGAGGCTGTATCTCAAGCACTGTGTGCAGTTTTGGGCACTGCAGTACAGGAAGGACAGTGAGGTGCTGGAGAGGGTGCAGAGAAGGGCAACTAGGCTGCACATACTACAATACAGCTCTCATCCCTTCATGTGCCATTAAGGGTTGTGTGCCATTATGTATGGCACTGCTGTATGCTGGTTTGCCCTTGACCTACCAGTAATGTGGCAAAATAAAATAGTACTTTTGGTTATTTTTTTATCAACAGCAGCTAGTTTCAAAAAGGGAGTTGGACAAGTCTCATATGAAAAGTCCTCTCAGTCCAACAAAAGGTGATGGTCTTTGCATACTCTCTGCTTTTTCACTCATAAATGAGAAAGACACACTAGGTTGCTGCAGAAGCAAGGCAGGGGATTTATAATTTTGTGGGTTCCTTTCTGAAAAATCACTTTTTAGATCAAGAAATCTGAAGGAAACCAAGCCTTTGCAAGATGATGAAGAGCTTAGCTTCTGCTAAGGAGGAGTTAAGGGGAGTTGGCTGCAATTTACCTCATCAAAGTAGTGTCATGTTGAAATTATTTGGTATGAGAGGGTTTATTATTGCCATAGCCTCTGAAGGAAACGTACCTGAACCATCCCACCATGCCGTTGTGGGGATGTCTAGTTGCTTTTTGGAGTTGGTGTGTTGGCAGGGAGCATCAAAACATGCAAATTTTAGCTTTCAGACAAAAAATAAAGAAGGGAAGGGACTTTTGTTAGTTCTTTTTGTTTTTCAGTGACCCTCGTTTTAATGCAGTCTGGCTCACTTTGCCAAGATGAACATGATGAGTTGGCTCTGCTACAGACCATGGTGTTGGCTGAGGGTCAGGGAGTTTGCAGGACATTTGGAGGAAGAAAAGTACTTGTTATGAGGCAGCTGGACAGATCTCAGACACTATACCCGAGACAAGAATGGATTTCACAATGTGGCATTTATACAAAAGCATCCCAGGTAAAAAAACAAACACCACAAAAACCAAAACCAAACAAAAAACTAAATCCCTTTTATGATGATGCAGGATGGGTAAAATACTTTCCATGCTGAACTTAAAAGCAGAGCACACAGAAATCAGCAAAGCCAGGATTTCACTCTTTATCTTTCTACTGGACTTTGGGGAATACTGTGTGGTTTTTAGGGATTCTTAATCTCCTTTTATTTTTCCTCTACTATAATCCTGAATCATCCGATGTTATTGAAAAAAAGAAGACTCTGAGGCAATGAATGTTTTACTGGGTTTTTGTGGGGGAGGTGAGTGTCTCTGGCCTGAAGAACCTATAGACCATACTCTGTCTCCATAACAGTCCCTGGATTTTGTCTTTTTTTTACTCCCACAGTGCCTTGTCTCAGCCAGGTGCCAGTGGACAGGGAGCTGTGGTGGAGAAGAGTCCATGTGAGCTGGAGACCATGGCAGCCTTGCTGGCAATGGGCTGGAGCAATGAGAAGGCTGGTAATACGCTCTGCTCGTGGAGCCAGAAGAGGGGCCCAGAGCCAGGTCTGCCCTGGGAGGGAAGGGCAGCAACATCCAAGTTGCCCTGCTGGGGCTGAGCATCAGCACCAGCTTCCCTGGAAGCATGTGGTTCTCTGCAAACCTTGGAGCCCTTTCCTCTCATCTGTGCTCTGAGATGGCTTTGAAGCCAGGTTTTAATTTGGACTTTTTTTTTTTTTTTTTTTGACAGATTACAGAGAATGGGGGGCTGTTGTTGTAGCTTTGCTGCTATTAATTTTTGTGTGCACACTTTCCACCATTGTCCAGAACAAGTGCAGAAATTATCTGCAGAAAACTGCAAATCAGATGAAGCCATTTGTTTATAGTTCAAAGCGAGGCATAAAAAACAATGGGTCGTGTAAAGCATGAAAGTAGATCAATCCCAACCCCATTTTAACTTCCTCTCCTTCAAGATCACTTTGAACCTACAGTAATTATGATTCTTTCTGCTAGCTTAAATCACCCTTGCCCTCATTAGAGCTGTGCAGAGTGACCATTTTCCATTTCATGAGTTGCCACGTGTAAAAGCTGCTGTGTTTGCAAGTATTCAGGCATACCTGGCTGCACTACACAAGTCATAAGTGATAACAGTCATAATTAATATCCATTATACACCTTCTGTGTACACTGACATCACTGATAACATCAAGTGCAATTTGTGTGTTGCTATGAACAGCATGCTCCAGTCTCTTCTGAGGCGTCCTAGACATGGGTTTGTTGGTCCTGTGAGGAGAGAGGTCCCTTTTAGGCACTCAACCTGAATATTTTGAGGTGACAGAAGGGACCTGAGGCCATATCAAAAGTATACGATTCCTGTGGGCTTAGAGTGCAAAAAAAAGTGGGAGTGGGTTTTCAACCAGCCAAGATTTTTAGGTGGTTTTAGACTTTAATGACCTTTTCAGAATTACATGTTAGATTCTGGGGACACATTGCTCCAACATGTTTTTTTGAAAGCTATAACCTTGTTCACAGCTTTCAATACCTTTTCATACACTGAGAAGCCCTTTTTCATGTATTAAGAGGATACTCTTTTTTTTTACAGAGCAATTTGAAAAAAAATGCTACCTCGATCCATTTGCCTTAACGTGTCCTTTTCCAGGGAGTGATCTCCAAAGTCTGCTGGTGGCCTCTTTCAGGAAAACAGATCCTGTCTCTTACTGCTGCCTTTGAAACAGAGACCTATAAATGTTACAGCTGATGTTAAAGCAGCAGTCCGCCTCTATGACAGAAAAAGAAAGAAGCAGTGTTCTTTATTACCATTATTCTTTATTATCATCATTACCTCTCCTGATACCAGTGGTGTTACATCAGGGGTAGTTTGTGCTCTGAATTACCTCAGAGAGTCCAAACATCGCTGGGAGATGACAGTAAAAAAACTCAGGAGTCCGAACAGCATCTCCAAAAGGTCTAAACGGCTGCCCAGCGGTGTAAACTTTTGTACCCCTTTCATGCCCTTGGAGGTTAATCTCTCCACGTCCTCCTCCTTTCATATGCATGAAGAAGAGGAGATTTAGGGGCTGGCGGGCGGGGGGCGCGCGGCGGCGCGGGCCGGGGCAGCTG
>NW_009952067.1:1326244-1328322 GCF_000747805.2 Chaetura pelagica | reverse complement strand
GGGCAGGGAAGGGGCGGCAGCGCGGGCCGGGCCGGGCCCACTGAGCGGAAAGAACAAACTCTCCGGACCCGTCTGACACGCGGGTCAGGGGGTCACCCCGCGCCGGTGGAGGCGGCGCAGCAGATTGGAGGCTCGCGATGCCCCTCCGACATCATTTAGACAAACAAGCAGATGGCAGGTGTCAGCAGTGACAAAGAGCCATCTGTGCAGCGGGGACCATCCCCTCCATTCTCTCACAGGCTACTTCATTAAACCCTCACTTCAGAGTGACTGCGCTGTAGCCTTTAACCAACAGGGCCCCCGGTAGCACGGGGTGGGTTCCCCCCGCCCTTCTTTCTTAAATTTTTTAATTTATTATTTAAAGGCTGCTCGCGTTCTGGTCTTGGCTACCTACAGGCGGCTTGTTTGTGCACCTTATTGCCTTCGAAGGGGCAGGAGGGAAGGAAAATAAAAACAGAAACGCCCAAGAAAACCCTCCTGCCCGGCTGAAGGAAAAAAAGTGTTTGCGCAGAGCTGAACCTGTGACTGTAAACATGGCAGGGGGAGGTTAAAGATACCCTTGGAGATTTCTGGCTTTCTGGTCTGCGGTGCCACAGGGCAGCTGTGGGGGAGCCCAGGGGGGTGTCCGCGCGAGAGCAGTAGCCAGAGGGGCTGTATGGGGCAAGCTGGGTGCTTGCGGGGCTTTTGTGTCCTTGGGACCAGCCCTCGCACCTCTCATCTCCTCTGGAAGTACCTCTGCTCCTCCAAAACTACCAGGCTCCTCCTCAAGCGCCCTGTGGGGCACAGCCACCCTCGGCTCCCGGGGATGCGCACAGCCCGCTGGCTGCAGGAGCCGGGGTCGGGGTGGCTGTCGGTGAGAAACGGGTGCAAAGCTGCTCGTGGGGGGAATGCTGGAGGTGGCACTGGTGGGGAGGAGAAGGATGGCCCTGCTCTGAAGCTTCTGGTGGCAGCAGGCCTGAGCCGTGGTGACATCTTCTCAGCAGTCCCCGGGGAGGCAGGGACAAGGGGGGGTGGGTGTGCCCCGTGGTTTATTTATTTAATTGCCTGGTTGGGCTACTGTGGGGGATCTGGGAACTTTCTAGGCCAGTGCACCTCTGTGGCCAGTCATGCTACTTGAGCCTCCCCTGCAGATCCCAGCGGAGAACGGCACCGGCGTTGCCTCCACAGGGGCCCGGTTGTCCCGGGAAGTCTCAGGGGAGCTCTGCGAGGGTCCTGTGAACAGCAAACTGAGAAAGGAGAGCACCCCCCTCCTGCCTGCGAGCAGCAGCAGGGTGGGTGGGAACACGCTGAGGCACCTCTTCTCCCCCCTTCCTGTCCCCCCATCTTGGAGCATGTGCAGGCACCAGAAAGCAACGCTCATAAGTAACTCATTAAAGGATGAGTTTTTCTGTGTGATGGGTTTCGGGGTTGGTTCAAACAAAGCAAAAGCTATTCCCAAACTCCTGCCAAGTCCCTGATCAGGCTTGAACTGAACTTTTTAGGAGTGCTGGAACAGTTTGGTTGTTTGGGTGTTGTTTGTTTGTTTGCTTGTTTTTTTGTGTTTTTTTTTGTTTTGTTTGGTTTTCCATGTTTGTTTGGGTTTTTTTAGTGGAATATTTTTTTTTGTGGATTTTTGTTCTGTTATGTTTTTTGCTTATTTAAATGGGCCTCTGCACTTTTCAGCTAGGAAAGCAGAGATGTGAGCCCTGAAAAACTAAATGCAAAGCTGTCCTTGCATCGACCCTGATTTCTGCAGTACCAGATAGGACAGGAAATATCCTAGGAAAGTGCATTGCACAAGAGGTATCAGACTGAGGATGTTCAGATACATTTGGAGCTGCAACACTTGGTCAGCTGAGCTGGTTGAAACCAACACTTTTCTTTTACCAGGTACTTTGCCAGCACTCACCTAGGTAGCTAGTCTGTGCCTGATGACAATATAAGCAGCATAATTTCTTCTTACAAGGCTTGCTCTTAATCCTGATGTGGTTTATGTGGACATGCCCATACTCCTTCCTATGAAAGTGTCCCAAATGGCAGTGTAAGGAGTGTGAGCCAGGTCCTTCCCTGAACCCTTCTGGATGTCAAGGCATGAAAAG
>NW_009952067.1:1296631-1326228 GCF_000747805.2 Chaetura pelagica | reverse complement strand
TGGCTTTCAGACTGACAACATCAGATCCTTTATTAGTTTATAAACATTGGAGTCCTCCAGGGAGTTGTCCAGATCCACTTACAGCCTCGGAGTGACAGAGACGATGCTTGGAGTAAGGCAGCATCCGTGAAGGAAGTTTGGCTTCCCTCTTAATAAAAAAAGGCTCCTGGGACTGTGGCAAAAAAATGACCAGTTACACACAGGAAACCCTGTAGTGCCAACAGTCACTCCCATCAGCAGAGGAGAAACGGCTGGTTGGCTAAGAAGTGAAAGGGGCCAACATTTTCTACCCTACTAGTGTGTTTACTTTAGGCAATTCCCAGTCAAATCATCTCACTTAGGCTAGCCTGAAGATAAACTCTTGGCAATGTATCATACACCTTACAGGCCTGGCTGGGCTTCAAGTAGCTTTATCACTGAAGATCCACTCCACATTTAGATAATTCTCTGAAAAACATCTGTATTTGCCAACAGCTTCCTGTTTCTCCTGATAATAAGGTGAAATTTTCTTATTCCTGACAGCTCGTAAGACAATCCACAACCAAACCTAATGAATTCCCCTCCTAATAAATGGAAGAGAGGCAGCAGATGACCAGTGGGTGTATTTTCAACCAGCCTCTAGGTGGAATTTGGAGCTGGAAGTGCCAGGTGTGTGTGTGAGCCTGCACTGGCATGCTTGTGAATGAAATGCAATTTAATCTCTTAATTGGTAACTTTCAAAGGAAACATTGAGATATTTTTAATACAAACAGGTTTTACCAGTAAGAAGCAATAATTGCCATCTGCTTATCACTAGGCTTGGCTTTTAACTGTTTAATTTCTGCTGGCTGCAATCTTTCCATTGTTAGAAGATGTGGGATTCCTACAGAACATTATGGTATGGTAATCTGATTTACATGGCCACAGGGATAATCACGGATCCTCAACTAAGTCGTCAGTATTTGAATGCTAGCATTTCCTTCTGGAGGTGGGATGTTTTCTCATTATCGTATATTCTTATCCCATGGGCTTCATTAGCTTCATTAAGCTACAGTACATAAAGAAGAAATTTCTTTCTTGGGCAAAGGCTCAACTAGGGTACTTGGTCTAACTTCCCTCCCCTGTTCCCTGGAGAGAGGAGTTTCAGGAAGAGGCATTTAGGCAGCTCAGTGCCGACCAGGATATAACACCTGAACACATCAGGACAGCTCTGACATTACTTTTAAGGAGGATCACTCTTGTCTGATCGATGAGAAAAGGGTCAGGGTTGCAGCCCAGTATCCTCCTTGTCTTCTTTGAACAAATTAGTATCCATAGACACAATCAGGCCCTCAAATATTCACAGCTGTGGTTCAAATGAAGTCTCCTAATGAAATGCAAATTCAATAAGACAGTTACATGATCAGCATCAGCTCATTAAGTCCTGCCAAGCCTCTGTCTGTTCTTTGTTAGACTGGCATAAAGCTCCCCCCATCTTTGGTGGAGTTACCCCAGGCAAAGTTTGGCCCAGCCGGGGTGAGGCGAAGGGCTGAGCTGTGCTACCGGGTCAGGAAGCTGGGCTGATGAGTATCAGCTCAGGGTTGGGCTCACTGGCTCTGAAGGAGGGGAGAGGACATAGGTTTGCTCTTCTCTGTCCCACCATGAAAACAGCAGAAGACCCACTGAAGCTGCAAGGTGACAATGATGCAAAAAAATGCCCCAAGCCCCAATCCGAGGCAAGAACAAAATCAGGCTCGAGCTTGGGAGTTTCCCTGGGGAGACTCTTGTCTTGTATTTGCAAGGTTCTTCAAGTCAGTGCTCTTTCCTCCGTCACGGGAGGCAGTCGAAACGGTGTCAGGCAGCTGGCTTGCTACCTTCCTGACCCCGTTTCACAATGTCTGTGCTTTTGTGAAAGGGTTGCTCCAGACAAAGCACAAGGGATGCACAGCCCTTGCATCCAAGTACAGGGTGTTTTTTCTTTCTTTCTTTTTTTCCTCCTAGCCCAGGCGAATGTGGCGATGTTTGACAGGTCTGACCTGCTCAGCCATAATGAGCCTTTGGGAGAAAAGGGACAAATGCGGTTACCTCTCGCCACAAGTCTTGCTGCTGAGAGATGAACTTTGCTACTCTGCTGTGGCTTTAACAAATGCCCCTCAGTGTATCTTAGTGCAAATGTGTTTCCTTTTCATTTTCAAATAAGGACGAATCCAGTATGTTGGATTAGAAATTTCCCATCGCTGACAAAAGTGGAGGGGAAAAAAAAGCCATGTAAAGTTCAAGAGGAGGGCAAAGGGAAGAATGAAAACAAAACAAATGAGCAGGAGCCAGTTTCTGCTTTTTTGTTTGGTAGAATTCTGCAATAAAAAAGAGCCCCTTTAAAAGCCAGACTTTTCTGTGTGTACGTTCTGCTTTTTGTTTTTTTTTTTTTTGTGGGAGGAAAAACAGAGCAAAAGGAAATTGGGGTTTTATACTAAAATTATTTATACGTTGGATCTATGCATTCAATGCCAGTTGTCTGCAGTAAACAGAGGTTCAAGAATGCAGCCATAATTATTAAAAAGAAAAAAGAGCCCCTTTAAAAGCCAGACTTTTCTGTGTGTACGTTCTGCTTTTTGACTTTCAGTGTTTTACAGCTGTGTATTAAAAATTAACTTAGGTTACATTTATCACACATAGGAATAATTGAGCCCCTGTGCTTAGGGGCATAGCAAATCCTGGAAAACAAAATACAACAAATGCAATTTTGAACACACAATGTGTTCAGAGCAGATTTACTGTAGCAGGTTGTAGCCTCTCCTCTCTTTCTGTTAGTACCTTGCGCTGTGACTGTTGTGGTCTGGGTCTTAGGAGGAGGAAAGTGGTTTTTGAAGAGGATAATGAGGAAGAAGATGAAACTGTGCTTTGAAAAAAGTACATACTCAAACCAGAGGAAGTCCTTAGGAGAACAGCAGGACTGATAAGTGAGCAAGGAAATACAATCTATGAGAACAGGTTGAAGGAAATGGAATTAGTTTGGAACAGCCAAATCTGAAGGGAATCCTAAGAGCAGCCTTCAGATATGTAAGGTTAATAGAGGAGAGATACTGATTTATTGTGCATTAAAGGGAGTTGTAGGTTAGGAAAAGCTGGGTAACTGTAGGCATGAAAAGCAATAGTTTAGGGCAGCGGTGGAGCCGTGCGCACTGGAGACTTGAAGCAGAGAGTGAGGCTGATACTTGCTGGGATTGGGCTTGGACTCTTCACCCACTCTCGACGGGGATGAGACCCAGTTTGTCTTTTGGGGCTCCCTTGCAGGCCACTTGGTGGGGATGTAGGGAGGCAGTCTAAGAGGACAAGTAAGATGAGGTATAACATTTTGCAATACGAGTTTTAACATTTTGCAACTGGGACTGCGCAAGCAATTGTAGTGTGAATGAGAGGGCACAAGATTAATTTCAAATCAGACTCTTAAGACAGTTGCTCAGTTTTTCAGGGTCTGTTTGGCTAATTCCTCTTAGCCTCACTGCTTGTTGTTACTGTCCTGTCTTCGACTCAGGTGTCCCACCTGGGACAGTTGCTAAAGTCAACTAGTCTGGGAAAATTGTAGTGTGGCTGTGGTAACCAATCTCTAGGAGTTGCAGCAAACAAGCAGCTTGAACATGTTCAGACTATAGTTTCCAGTCACGTATTGACCAGAATGTGCTCAGAGCAATGACAGTAAGTCTTTGATAACCGATAATAAAAGCCAAATAATCCACATGTATGATTCGTGAGTAGGAATAGAAGTAAAACATGTTTGCTATATGGCTTGCTAAAATATCCGTCCCCGCTCTAGCTGTCATCACATCTCTCCTCTAATCCTGCAAGTAGCATGTGAAGGGTTACCCTAATGCCCCCACACTGATTCCTCACACCAAGCACACAGATCTGTCTGCCTGAGGAGCTGTGAGCAGATTGCCACCCAAGGCCAAATTTGCTCCCCAGGCTTTATGCAATCAGCTGCTGCTCCCACTCTATTGTCATCAGGTCAGCTGCAGCCTTCCCGTATTAGCAAGGAACATACTGGAGCAACCCAAAGTGTCCCATTTTCAGTGGAGACTTTCACTAGTCACCAGTCATTATGGGATACGACCTTAGAGGTTCCTTGGGTGCCAAGCTCCCACTGCTAATGGACTTATAAAATCATTAAAATACCACCACATTAAGGTATTAGTGAGACAGTAACATTTGTTATGCCTTGTCATGATGCCAAATTCCATACTAGAACTACATGGTGTGTATGTTGGAAACTAAAATCTGTTTGCAGCACCGTGTTGAAGGAAGCAATGCCAAAAGATGAGATACATACACTTTCAAGTGCGTTACTGCTCACAGGATGTTAATCTGAGACATGTTGTTGACTACATCAGGGGAAGCAGCATGTGAATTTGGGACGAGATTTTCCTGAAATACCTGTTTCCCGGCACTATATTTCTTTCACTATGAAGTCTTTTCAGAGTGATATATGTCTTCTTCATACTATTTATGTCTGTTTGGCAAATGGATTCAATGAACTATTGCATGAGTTTGCAAGGCAGGTCTGACAGTTTTATTGCAAAGATGGCTGGAAAGGTATTTGTTGCATAGAGAATTTGTTCTTCCTTGAACAGCATCAGAAGTAAGCCTGAACAAAACCTCCAGTAAAGGCTGACTGGAACTGTACACCTGCAAGATCCAGAAAATGAAAGAGAGTGGGTGCAAAGTGCTTTTACTGTAGCTGCAGCATGATTTTCCATCCAAATATACTAAAAATTGAAAGACGCATCTTTCATAGATAAATGAAAGCACATTGGAATACAGCTTATTGCGGAACCAGTGATCCCTCATTCATCCTTCCATAGAATCATGGAATCATACAACTATTCAGGTTGGAAAAGACCCTTGGGATCACTGAGTCAAACCATCATCCCTACTCTACAAAGTTCTCCCATGTCTCTCCTTCTTCCCTTCTTCCTTTCTTCCTGTCTTTTCTTTCTTGCTTGCTTGCTTCCTTCTTATTTGCCAGGGTGCACATTGAAGTCTTCTTGTTCCTCTGAAGAGGGCAACTTAGGAAAATCAAGAGTGGTAATGCTGCACCCATGTCTGCTCAGATTCAGGCACGAGGAAGAGCTCCTCTCACTTCCCATGGCAAAGGAGTGGTTGATGCATCTGTCCTGAATGGGGCTTCAGGTTCATGGAGTACTCCGCTGCCAAGTTATTTCACCCTGCCTATATGCTGGTACATGTACAGGCCTGCCAATGTGTGTGTCTCCACACCTTCTGCACCTCAGTGGTGTTTGCTCTTGTGGCAAATGAGGGACACTGTTAGTGTCGATGAGTTCCCACCTTTTGGAAAGTGCAACAGGCAGAGGAAAAACTGAAGTGAATGGTCCCTGAATGCTGGAGGGACAAAACCTTGCCTTGACATTTCAACAAAATAGCCTCTATTTCATACCACAGAATTGAGTTTTTAAGGCTCCAGTGGGAAATAAATGAGAAATGAATATCCAGATGTTCTAGGCATCTCCACAAAGCTCAGCTGATATAGAACTCTGGGGAGCCAATGGGAGAGAATCCTATTATATATTGTTGTTATAACAAGCTTCACTGCTGACTGGTTGTTTAATTCATGCAAAGGAACACTATAGCAATGCTGTATTTGTCACAGAAGTGCATATCCATCTCCCAAGAGGAAGGCACTGTCAGTGCAAAAATCCTTCTGAACTCAGGCTTGTTCAGTTCCTTGTGACCAGAGAGGCAAGGTGAGAGTTGAACTCTTGGACATCGTCCTGGTAGTTCTGTTGCAGAGATCTGGCTTCTTTGTGGTCTTGGGCAGAGAGAAGTGGAAACACAGCTGAAATAGCCCTGCACTGTGTAGGTCCTTTCCCTGAAATCCCCAGTGACATTCTGTGCTTCAGTTGTCTGAAGCCATAGATGGGAAAAATACAGTATCCCAGTCTTTGCAGCATCAGGGATAGCAATCATTGCCACACCAGAAAGTTACAAAATCTATCTGGTGTTTTAGATAAATGATAAAACTGGAGGTAGGTCCTAATCTTGGGCAGGACAGAAAGGAGAAAGAGTGGGGAAACAGAGGTAGTGGTTTTGAACATGAAAGGAAAGGAAGGAAAATTAGGTCCTGGGGAACCAAAGGAAAAGAGGCAAAGGAAATGGGAGATGAAAAAGGAAAGAGAGGCATTATAGAGAAGTTATACAAAGAGAAGGAAGGACACTCTCCCTTACTAGGTAATGAATTTACACATTTTAATGGCATCATTTCCCCTCTGGTGTTTCTCCTAATACTCCTTAATTGGGTTTTCAAGGGTCTTATCACTGCACTGACCTGTCCAGGGCCCTCTCCCTCACATTCTGCCAAAGAGCTGGCAACACATGTGGGATGAGCAGTGATGTGCAGCCCATCTTCCCCATGCAAAGCAAGGATCTAGGACTAGCCCACCATGCACAGCAGACCTGTTTCAGATTAAATCTTGAGTTGCACCACCCTATGGCCATGGCTGGAGGGGATGAGGAACTGCTAGTTAGCAATCAAGGGTGTACATAAGCACAAGGGGAGAGGGAATGTGGGAGGTGGATGCCTCCATCACAGGACTGATGTGGGGAGGGAGGGAGAATTTAGTGCTTTTCTGCCCTGGTCTCCAGTGCCCACTGCCAGCTCTCTTTGCACAGTGTTTGCAGCTTGCCACCCCATATCCTGTGCTATCCTGTTAGTGGAGCACCCAGTGAGAGGCATTGCACTTGGAGCCCTGTATTCCACACAATGAGTGGCTCCAAACCAGTTGGCAAGTGAGAAATGCTCTTCTTAGGAGCCTGTATTGACCTCTTTGCTGTCCAGGGACTGGATTCTGGTGCTCACTGCCATTCTTGAATCAGAGACTTCCTGTATATGCATGGCCATTGCTCTAGGCAGGGAGGGAGAGGAGCTTTGGTGGAGGAGCTTAGGTTGAGGTGTGTGCTTGAGGGCTTAAAAAGAAAATTAAAATGAGTTTAGAACTCAGGGAAATCAGGCGTGTATGCAAGGGATGTGTCCAGAAGGACCATGCAGCCAATGTTTGCTGTCATCTGGTTTCCCAGGATGCAGAGATGACAAAGGAGGAGTTGACACCACATTTACTTTTCTGAGTTCTGTCCCATGTTCTTGTTTTTATTGCTCTGCCTTTGTGTGCAGCCTCTGCTGGCATTGGGATCCCCCTCACTCCCTGCCCTGGGGAGAGTGAGGGGCATGTTTTCTTTAAACTTTCTGTCTCCTCTGTGACAGTTTCCATTAGTGGTTTGACACCCCTGTGCTTCTTCCATGAGGGCCTTGCCTTTACCCTGTCTTTAATCATGTTGTCATATGATAATAGGATCAAAAGGAAGAACACTGAGTCTTGCCCTTCTGGAGTGCTTTACGCTCACCCTAATAAACAGCTTGTGCTTTGGGATTGTGCTGCAGCTGGCCTGCCCTCAGCCCCATAATTTCTATGCCATACTCACACTGAACTTTAACCGTGGGGCTGTCTGGCCCCAGCAGCTGTCCCCAGCCCAACAGCCCTCTGCTGTGAAGGGCAGTCTGTGCTACCATGGTGTAAGTTGAGTAAAGCAATTACAGAGCAGATAACACACTGAAAAACATGATGGATATTGCCCACATTTCCATCTCTAGCAAAATCCGGATTCAGCAGAAATCGGTGAAAGTGTTCAGTGTGTGCATGTCCGTGTGTATATCCTTGGGGAAAAAGAGAGTTTGTAGTCACTGCTACTTAGGATGGGACCTCCTGGAAGACCTGGCAAAGTCCTGAAGCAGTGGGTATAGACACCTGTCTGTTTTTGTGCTGTGCAAGACATCTGCAGAGAACTGGCTTCCTCAGAAGTCACCCTCCTGAGCCTGTGCAATGTCTGCTGGAAGTGCAGGAGCAGGTTTTCCACCTCTGCAGTTGTTGTGACTGAGTCCAGGAAAGGAAGGACCTATCAGCATGTTGCTTCTGCTCCCATTATAGTAGCCTTGAGAGAGCTCAATCAAGTCCAGGACCTCATTAAAGTATTTTCTACACACAGCCAGAGACTGGTCCTCCCAGGTAGACCTTTCAGTCCAGCTGTAAAAAAGTTGGTGCTCACACTATCACATTAAAAATGATGCACCAATGGTGTTTGTGATTCATCCCCGTATGAAAAGTTCAATCTGTATCTTGTGACCAGCAGATCAGTGCCTTGCCCACAGTACTGACCTGTATCTCAGACCTTGGAAAAAAATGTTCAGGGTTGATAAAAAACTTCCAGTGAAGAAATTTCATCTCAGTTAGCACCACACAGTACCAAAGCCACTGGATCTAAGATTATATCTAAGAACTCGTTATTATCACTCTGGCTTTTCCCATTGCAAATACCTATAACTTCTGCTAAAACGCTTAAATAAATTGTCACCTCCCTTCTGATAAAATGACTAGTTTAAATAGTCCTCCATATTAGAACATATTTCCCAGTTTTCTAAGTACTCACAGTTTTATGAAGCCTCTTCAATTCATTGGTCTCTGAAATGAGGACATCAGAAGTGGACACAATGCCAAATATGTAGAACTTTCACCCTAATTCTCTTAGGTGTCTAAAAGCCTCCTTTGCTATTCTTTCCCCAGTCCTGCAATGGGAACAGACATTCAATTGGTTACAGATCTCACTATTCAAGTCTTTTATAGAGTTATTTCTTCTCTGGATTGTAAATTCCATCTTTTAAATCCGAGTTTTAAATGTTGTCTTTGTTTCTTCCTAATACTCTCAATTATGATAGGCTTAGTTTCCTTCCTTTGATTTATACCTAGCTAGTTTCTATATACATCTATATTTCTCTCTATCAGCTTTTACTTCTCTTCTAAACATTGTTTTTATTGAAGCAGTATCTTTTTGACTGCAGCTTCTGAAGCTAATATCCTCAAGTTTCCTGATTATTTTAAACAATTTTCAGTTTTGATTCTTTCTCCAAGTCAGCTGGGCTCATAATTGTTGTCAATGTTGAGAAATGTTCCCTTTAAAGTATGAAGCATCTATAATATTGTTTTGGTCTTCATGTTGTTTACATAAAATAGGGGTAACTAAACAACTGTTTATTGTGTCTAAACAATCTCTCCAGTCCCCAGTTAACAAAGAATCACAGAAAGGTTTGGGTTTGAAGGGGCCTTAAAGGTCATCTAGTTCCAACTTCTCTACCATGGGCAGGGACACTTTCCACTAGGCGAGGTTGCTCAGAGCCCCATCCAGCCTGGCATTGAGCATTTCCAGGGATGGGACATACACAACTTCTCTGGGCAACCTGTTCCCATGTATCACCACCCTCATAGTGAAGAATTTCTTTCTAACAGCTAAGAGCTCCAGAAAATAATTCCCCCTTGTTAAATGAATAAATCTTTAAGTTAGAAAATTACCCCTTAAAAATGAAAAGGTTGGTTTAGAGTCTCTGTCCTGAGAACTTTGCTCTGTTGCATTTGGATTGCCACATAGGTTCATGTGTTACAGCTAGGTGCTTATAAAGCTGATTTTCCAGTCCCCTGTCCAAACTGATCATCTGTCAAAGGCACCAAATAGCTCCCTTTGTGCTTTCTCTTTTATAATTTAAGATCATCAACTCACTGGTGTGGAGAATAACATTTTGTCAAATACAGGTTGCTTCTTTTCCCAGTTACTTTTGTCAATTTCAGCATGTCTAAAGAAGTTATAATACTTGATATTAACATTTCAAGCACGTGAGCCTTCCCATAAATTTTCAATCTTACCAATTAGTTTTATGCCTAGAAATTATCAGTTTCAACTTTCTTACTGCAACTCTATCATTATGGTATGGACAATCTCTAAAGAACCCATATATTCTGAAGTGTGTGTTTCTGCGATGTTTTCATTCCAGTTCTGCACCCTCAGGAGACACTTGGATAGGGGGAGGCATATGAATTCACCCACACATTGCCTCCCAGTCTTCAGAGGTTCATCCATCGAGGCTTTTACCATTAGGGATGCAGTAATGAGTTATACTCAGATCAGAACTGGGGATCTATATTCTGATTCCCAAGCTGCTTTCATGTGATGAGCCCTTAGTGGCACACTGAGCTTTTGCTCAGCCTGCCTTTATGTGTGTATGCTTTTCATGGTCCCTCAGATAACATCAAGCTGCCTTTCAGTGCTGAAGACAGGGTCGTTTAGAATCATCCAGATAACAGAAATAATGTCTGGTGTGAGCCAGGGCGATTAGAGTTGGCAGCAGCTCACTAGTAAAGAAAGTAAAAGAATACTACAGATAGTCTTAGCTGAAATAAAACCAAGGGGATTAGAGTTAACAGAAAACCTTGTTTTCATTTGAGACTATGTTATCTGCTAGGAGCATTCATTATCAACATGTTCTAAAATAAATAAATGTCTCTTCACTAACAAGACATTAGGTAGAGATAAAGCATGTGTGGCACTCTATCAAATCCACAGGCAAATAGTCAAGCTCCCTGGTCCATTTTTTGCTGTTCTTTGTTTGCTCCTTTTACTTTCTGGAAAGCCTTTTTTTTCCAAGGACACATTATTCACTTGCAGTCGATCATGTTGCTACTGTCTTTCCTATTCCCTTTTTCCTATACTTGTGTTGCTTTTCTTTTTTTTTTTAATTTTTATTTTTAATATTTTTTTTTAGTCTATTTAAATATTTAAAAGGAAACTCATCCTCCTAAATCAATGGCTGTCTTGGAAAGAGCTGAAACAGAAGGAATATCACTCAAAGTCCCCAGAGCCCCAGTGAGCTGCAGTCTGGCTGTCAGCATCCTGGCAGATTTATGAGGATGGCCGTGACCAGCTTGAAAGGGCAGAGGGGGGAGAAGAAGAGATCCCAACCCATTAGTAATTCCCTGCAGGAAAGTGACAGAGATGATGACATGCATGGAGGACACATTTCAGGAGATGAGCTGGGGGAGACATTCCCATGCAAGAGTGATTTCAGGTCACTTCTGGCTCCAAGATTAGTTTCCACTAATGATCCATTTCCAGGCCTCCCATCCTTTAGTTTGTGATCTGAGTTGGGCCAGATTCTGTGTTTTGTTTTTTTTTTTTCCTTTAGAAATAAACTATCCCAAGGAGGTCAGTAAGTTTTGTGGTCATGAGGGCTGCAGGATCACAGATGAATGAAGAGCAGAAATCAGAACCAAAGAGAGTGCCCAGAGCCTACAGCAGGATCACAGGTACCACGGTGGATCAACAAACCATCATGTGATGCTGTAGATGTCACCTTCACCAAAGCAGGCAGCCTGGCCTCAGAAAGAAATGCCAGAAAAAGGGTAAGTGACCTGGGACAAACAAAAGAAATGCAAGCTTTTCCATTTGGTTCCATTGTTTTCAAAAGGATAATTTGTTCTCTTTAATTCTTTCTCTCTCTTTCTTTATGTATTTATTTATTTTTCCTTAAGAATCCTGGCTAGAACCAGAAATGAGAAACCTAGTGTTTCCAAAGTAGGTTTGTATCTGATGTTTTTTCAGTATTTACTCAGATACGCAATATGAGGGCAATAATGAGGATTGTTCTCTCTGAAAATGCAGATAGAATTGGCTAGAATTACCTGAATTACCTGTCAGACTGTCAGTGTAACAAGCATACTCGGAGCTGTTCTTTACGTGACTAGTTGTCTTAACTAAAAGGAGATGGAGATGTTTGGAAGTAACATGTTCTTAAGGGGAAAAAAAGAAGAAATAAAAATGGACACAAGCCAGGGGAGATGAGTGCAGGAAGCTGCGAAGGAGGAAAAAGACCTCAATGTTTATTGTAAGGTAGCCAAAACCAGAAGAAAAAATATTTTTTGGGATACTGAGGCATATTTTGCAGACATGTGATAATTAGAACAGTTTATGAAATAGGGCCCTCTTATTTCAAGTAAGCCTTTGAATAGCTTTTGATCAACACTGGACAACACTGTTTATTGTTCACATATTTTTCTCTTGCTATTAAACTCAGTGCTTCTTCTTTGGTGATGTGACTCATTTCAATGATCCCAGCTGAAATGCTTATTTGGCATTATCCATCAAGCCAGAGAAGCAGTAGATTACTCATGATCTCTAACAAACGTGGGTTGAAAGTGCATAGGTGTAATGTTAGTAGACTCAAATGATAACAAACCCTAGGCAGAAGAGAGCCTGTAAGGAAACCAGTGACAATTAGATCTTTGGAGGATTTTCCTTTCTTTCCACCTAGACATGTTAGAGGTGTTTCAATAGCCGGC
Organism: Chaetura pelagica; assembly: GCF_000747805.2. NCBI lineage: Eukaryota > Metazoa > Chordata > Aves > Apodiformes > Apodidae > Chaetura > Chaetura pelagica. The sequence continues at coordinate 1,314,043 of NW_009952067.1, read as the reverse complement.
TAGATCCCACTTATCACTGACTACAGTGATGTGGTGAGGTGAGGCCCTGTGCTGCTTGCTCCTGTACAAACACAGAAAAGGACAACCCTGCAGAAATAGCTTTGGCAAAGCAAGCAGAGCTCCTACTGTCCTGAAGCAGTGGGAGGGAGAAGTGACAGCTTAAAAAATGCTGGTCTTTCTCCAAGTGCCCCAAAGGAATATGAGTACCTACATAACCTGGGTACCTCTACACTCCATAGGCCTGAGCATTGCATTTGGATAATTTGACCTCTTTTACTATGTTCTCTGACATCACTACTTTGTTACGTGGTCTGAACTTCTGGAGGATCTGCCTTGTGGCTGCAATGCAAAGAGCAAAAAAGAATTTGGGGGACTAATTCTACAGCCATTTTCACCAGGGAAGATCAGGGTTATTCAATTGGTTTTAGTAGAATTGCTTGGGGGTTGCACTTAGCATTTGTAATTAGAGAAGGTGCTTTGTGATCTGGAGAGGTCTAGTTACCTGCTTGAGTACAATTGCCATTAGCACACTGGGCTCCAAGTGTGAGTGCAGGACTGTGTGCAAACAGGATGCTGTTGGGTTCACAGATTCTGCTAGTCATGATTTCACTATAATTTCTTCTTTAAAACACAATGGCAGAACCCTCTGGTGAATAGCTCTAGCAGATGCTGTTATGTCAGATGCTGTGCCTGAGGGCATTGTGGATCCACTGCAGCTAACTGCAAAATGGCAGCATTGACAGGCCAGTTTTACCATGTCATGTAGATGTAAAACACCCACCAAACAAATGCATTTCTTGTAAAGAAATATGAATAATGAAAGAAAGTGAAAGATTGGCCAAAGGGATGGCAGGGAAGAGCAAGAAAGCACTGAAGTGTATTGTGAAGCAACATGGTGTGGTAACGTGGAATCACAGAATCATAGAATGGTTTGCTTTTGAATGGACCGTAAAGATCATCTAACTCCAAACTCCCTACCATGGGCAGAGACACCTACCCCTAGACCAGGTTGCTCCAAGCCCCATCCAGTCTGGTCTTGAACACTTCTACGGAGGAGGCATCCACCACTTCTCTGGGCAATCTCTGCTAGTGTCTTACCACCATCACAGAAAATAACTTTTCCTAATGTCTAACCTAAATCTGCTCTCTCAGCTTAAAGCCATTACCCCTTGTCCTATTTCTACATGTCCTTTAAAAAAGTCCATCTCCAGCTTTCCTGTAGGCCCCTTCAGGTACTGGAAGGCTCAACTCTCTCAGCTTGTCTTCAAAGGAGAGGTCCTTAAGCCCTCTGACCATATTCGTGGCCCTCCCCTGAACTCGCTACAACACATCCATGTCCTTCTTGCATCAGGGACCCCAGAACTAGACACAGTACTCTAGGTCTCATGAGAGTTAGACCAGGATAGTCACCTCCCTTGACTTGTTGGTCATGCTTCTTTTGATACAACCAAAGATACAATTGGCTTTCTGGGCTGCAACATGATGATACCAAGGCTGGAAGATGGAGAGTTAATATTGTTTTCTCACTGGAACTCCTACAAATAGCCACCTCCATGTCTTCTGCCTGTCCTTATGTCTTCTGCCTGTCCTTTTGACTTGCCCATTTGGCCTGTACATTTTCTAGGCTGAAAGGACTAAGGCAATCATCCTCATGATCTCTGGCTGAAGGTAGGTGCAGGGCTCCAGCCTCCTGCAGTGGGATGGAGCTGCCCCTGCACCCCGAGGAACCTGCCCTGTCTTGGCTTGGGACATTCAGGACTGCAGCTGCCAGCAATGAGGGGTGGTGCTGGTGGGATGAGCCTCTCCGCAGCTCCGAAGGCTGGCAGAAAACATATAAAATATACAAGGCATATTTCCATCCAATTAATGAATAGTGACACCAGAGATGTCCTGTCAGTCCTGCTCTCCTGCATTCCTCCTGGCTGGGAATAGAAAACCAGCCGGGTCCTGCGAGGCTGCAGCTTCCCTGTGTGATTGAGATGCAGTTGCCAGGCTGTGAGGTCTGAAAAGTGCTGTGTGCTTTTTCTTAAGCCTGCAGGCAGTTCTGTTGAGTGACGCTGCCCAAATGCTTTTCAGGAATGCTGACATATTTTCATGTTATCACTTTTCATGCAAACGTTTCCCCGAGAGCCTGCTTCTCATTGCTCAGTGTCGCATCAGGGGAGAAGGAAAGAGAGGAGAGCTGTCAAGGCACATCAGTAGTTGTTGTGTTTGTACTGGAAGGTATGTGCATAATGAAGGATAATATTTTCTGGCTGCAGAACGTTGCAGTATCCCAGTGTGAGATGCCTGTAAGTGTATCTGGTATAGTTGTGACAAGAGGGATACAGAGCCTTTTTGCATCTGGTCCCTTGTGCAAATTAGGACAAGTTTGGCAGGGATTGAAAGTCCATATCATCTGGTGACCCAAATGAATAGTTCCAGATGGACTGGGGCCCTCATCACAGTTGGTGCCCTTATTGGCTGGAGGGCCAAAGCTGAATGAAAGGAGAGGTTCAGCATGGAGAAGGTCTGAGTACCTTGCTTCACTCATGCCTCATGGATAGAGAATTTTAATTCTGCAGCTTTATTGATGTGTCCTATTCCACAAACAATGGGCATTTAAATGCTGAAGAGAAAGGCTATAACATTTATGTGACCCTTCCTACCTTGGCAATCCTTGTCCAGCTCTGTCACTTTGCAGGTTACCTAAGGGCTGTGAAACCACTGGGGGCATCTTTTCTCATGGGTGACACCTGTAACCCTTCCCCATGCACCTAACCTGCAAGAAAAGGCCATGCAGTCCTCCCCCACCTCCCAAGGAAGGCAGAGCCTGTGCCTGGAGATCCCTGGCATCCCTGTCTCACCTTGGGTCAATGGCCATAAGAAAGACATTTTCTGTTTTGAGAGGCTTATTGGGACATCTGAGCTGGAAATGAGACTTGGAAATGTCTCTCAACATATCCAGAATTCCCCTAGCAAGACACAAAGCAGCAGCCCTCCATTACAGCCTGATGATCCTGAGCAGGGAATGTGCTTTTTTTCCTCTGTCTTATCAACTCTCTTTGTTACCAAGTAAAAACCTGTCCTACAGACTAGACTCTTGTTGAAAACTTCAGCTCAATTTAGAAAGAAAACCTTGGGAAACCCCCAGCCCTTGGCAGTCCATAATGAGTATCTGAAAAGACTGACCTCTTCCTATGGGATACCCCCTCCCCTTTCCTGACCTCAGGAGATGAGCAGTGGTGGGATTAAAAATGGGAAAGCATCTAAAGTCAGACATCCCAAGCACTGCAAAGTACCTTTGCAAGGCCGTGTTATAATCATTGCTTGCTTGCCCCATATGTCTGGCTGTCCTAAAGGTTTAAGTAGTAACTGATCTGATAGCCTGTATGTGCCATTGATTTGTTAAGCTGAAGGTTTTTTTCTTTAAATCCTATTAACAATAGCGTTTGCAGAAGGAATGCAGATTAACCAGGTCTAATTGTATATCATTTGCATGAAGAATGAATTAAAAAGCAGCTTTGCAACACATTGACTCAGGATGTTATTGAGCCATTGAAGTCTTAACGGCTGTGAAGGTTGGAGCTATTTAATTAGTGGGGGTGGGGTGTGTGGCTGGAGAGAAAACAGCAGAGAAGAGGTGTTTTAATCAACGAAGCAGAGAAATCACAACTGTTAGAAGATGCAAGATTCCTTTCAGGTGAATAACCCAACCAAATAAATCAAACCCCAACTGCATGAGAACTTTGCTGAATGAAAACCTGGTATTTGAATTGAATTGAGACAGTCACTTGGGAGAGTTCAATGCTGGTCCTTCCCCAGGACTAGAGATGTGGAGCCCTGCTTGGGGCTACCTTCAGCCAGTGGGACAGATGGATTCTTGGTGGGGCTTTTTTGTCGTTGCTTTTGTTTTTTTTTTTTTGTTTTTTTTTGTGTGTGTGTGTGTTTTTGTTTATGTTTTTGTTTTAATTTTTTGTTTGTTCTTTTGGTTTTGTTTGGTTTGTTGCTTGTTGGTTTTTTTTGTTGTTGGTTGTTTTTTTTTTTTGTTTGGTTTGTTGTTTTTTTTAGTTCATGCAGCCCAGACTGCATCCTAGAGTCAGAGGGGGTGCTCCTGCTGTCTCCCCTAGGTCTCTCACCGATCCCACAGCCAGGGGTGAGAGTGCAAGGCTGACTGCCCACAGCTCTGCCACGCAGCAGAGCAAACCTGCCACAGGGTCTGCAGGGCAGAAGCTTTGGGGCTCATCATCAGGCTTGTGTGGTTGCTCCCATTTGCTGTGTGGCAAAAACAGTGACAGAAACATTTGAGTGATTGGGATGGGATCTCCTCAGTCTGTCCTTACCCGGCCCCATGGCTAGCAGGGTGACAGAGGCACGGGTTTTTTGCCTCTTCAAATTGTTGACGTTTCGGCTGTAAAAGGGCAGTAGGCAGAATAGAGAGGGTGTCTCTTTGTGGCTACAGGCAGGACTCAAATCTGGAACATTTTTGTCACATAAATAGCTCTGCTTTTCACCCCAGTTCTGCCTGATCATCAGTATATAGTGAAGGCCCTCGGTGCTCCTTGCCAGCCACACAGGGGAAGATCTGAGGTCAGGTAACAGTCTTAGTGACCAGGTTCATCCACTTCCTCTTCTTCCAACAGACACCACAGAAGCCTCTTTTGATGTTTGTGTCCAATTTCTGTACCTGGCGTATGTTGAGTAACAGGTACATCATCTTGGTACTTTATTTCCCAAGGTAATATATGTTAATAATAATAAACATGTAATAACAACTGCACACCATCAAGGCAGAGTGTAGGATTTTTTAAGGTCACAATATCTTAGATACAGTGGAAGTAGCTGAATTCTGACCCTGGGGGAAAACAGATAGGCCATTAAAAATGATGGATTAGTTATTCCCCTGATACATGTTTAAGATACATGTTAAATTAATTGCGTACCCACATACTAGGTTTCTTAAGTACATTCTTGAACCCAGCAGGTCGCTTACTGTTTGCAAGGTCAGTTTTTAATTTTTTTTAAAGGTATTCCTCGTCTAAAACCTATTTAGAAAGCTGTGCTTTCAAATGTTTTGAAGTATTTAACTAGAAGGGAATAATTTGCTGGCAAGCACCAAGGTATGCCAGTCCAAGCCCTCAAATATGATATACTGAAACTGAAGCAGACACTTGATAACTGGACCACATGCATATTGTGGGTGGGCTGCAAATCTTTATTATAGTGCCACTATTCAAAGAGATCAGAACGTCTGAAATTGTGCTGAAAGAGTGGGGTTAGATTGAGGGCTGTTCTACCCAAGGACAATAAGACACAATTCATCAAATTCCCTGAAAGTGACATTTGTGTAAATACTACTGGCAACTGTTGTAGATTAATTACTTTTTATTCACTGCAATACTAATTGTGCAAGTTTGAACTACACCATGATCAGCCAATCTTCAATCAGCTACCATATGAAACACAATATGAAACCAATAGGAAAGAGATACAGAATGGAAACTTCCTAGAGAAAACTCATAGGTCTACAAACATGGACCATGGACTAAACCATTTTGGCAATTATGAAGTTATGTTGAATACCATTAGCACTAAAACTTATGTTTAAGAAACAGTTCCTCTCTCTTTGCTTCAGACCATCAGCTGTGAAATGAATGATGTCTTCTTAACTGGCAATATCAGTGGAGACAAGCTGCGTGTATGTGGCTGATTTGTGGCATGGCCTTTACTGCTGACAAGGAGTGGATTTGAAACCATTTAACCTACAGTATTTGATGTGGGCCTACAAGCTGAAATCAGGGTGGGGGAGGAAAAGGCTTATATGGAAGGGCAGTATTTTTCCTTTATGAATCAGGCAGCTCTCTTAAATCTTACAACATTTTTTGACAGCATGCGGTAGTATTGGATTCTCAGTCTTACTTTTGTTATTGCTTGCCCTGGTATGGCCTCCAATCTGCATCTGTTGGTCTTGAAAAGGAGGCTTTAGGTTTGCTATCATGAAGTCAGGGAGCTGTGGGGACGCAAGACTAGGAGGACCCCAAGAAGTTGTAGTATCCACCTTTCTGCCCTGGGTACGTACAGTCCAAAGGAAAGTTGGTTTTAACAGCTGGTGATCTCTACTGTTTGAAAAATATGCCAGTGCAAATTAAAAACTTGTCATTCAGATGTGTCCCTAAATATTTCTGAGTCTACGTTGCAAACTGAGTGGCTTCTTGTCCTGCCTCACTGGAGCAGAACAACTGCTTACTGTCTGCTGTGAACAATCTCTGCTTATCAGAAGGCAGTGAGTTGGACAAAACACACTCAGTTCTTCTGATGCTCCATGGGTTGTGTTTGCTAAAATTTTCCATCCTATCCCATTGTTCCCCTGGATCCCATCCACTTTGTCTCCACAAAGTGTCATTCCTCCAGCTGTGGCCTCTTCTGTGCCAGGTAGAGTTGATGATGATCATACACTGTGTCATATAAATGATGCTTCTCTGAGTGACACCCATCCTTCTTCAGTATGCTACTGCCCTCCTCTCAACTCACTCTTGGCTTCTGGGCTGCTGGTTGCCCTCAGACATCTTTGCCAGCTCTGCTACTGGTCACACTGTCACTGTCCCCTCAGGGTGGCACTTGCTTTGGCCCTAGGGACATTCCATCAGTGGAACCCATTCCTCTTGTTTCTTCTCTTTTCTTTGCAATTCTCATTTTAATCCTGCAACACATTGGAGATCCTCCCAGATCTGTGAGTACTGAAAATTTAAAAATGTATTCCACATCTCCCCATTGAAGGAATCAATGTCATCCCAGAATAGCCCCCTGAATAGTAGCTTTCTTTTCTCCTGTGGTGTTCCCTTCTAATTTGACAAGGACTGCTGGTAATTTTTTGGAGTGGTGAAGCACCCATGGAAGTCAGGTACTCAGTTGTGGATAGCAGCCTTTTCAGTTGCCTATAGTAATTTAAGTGTAAACAGCTGGGCAAGCAGGACAGGCAAGAATTTATGATAAATACCTGCCTCTCTCCCTCTGCAAACATCGTGGAGCATCCTAGCGATGTGTGCACAAAATCAGGACTCATTTCTTCTCTTACGGCAAACTAAACATGAAATATTAAATATAAACATTAAAGTCTCACCCCAATCTTTAAAAAAAGGAACATCCTTGGACATTGAAGCCTATATTAGGGACTTACACCTAAATTATGTAATATCTTGAAGAAAAACAAATTTAGTGCAGATATATGTGGTGATTTTTGGCACTAGTTAGTATTCGTGTCCCTAACAAAAAGATTTAAATACTCATTTACCTAAAGTCTGAATGAAGCTTTAGCTATGCAGTTGCTAAAGACACCTCTGTAGAAAATTTTCTTATGTGTATGTTAAATGCCCTCCACATTAAATGCACACACTAACACAGACTTGCATACAGCTGTATATATAAGCTGTGTATAATCTTTTCTCTTGGGATGAGCTGCTAAGAATTCTGTGGAATCTGTTATATCGTCTTCAATAATTGTAAATGTTTTTACCATTTTCCTATTTGTTTGCTTATACCCTGTTGTGTAAAAAAATCTGTTATTTCTTAAATTTAGCCTTCTCTGTTAAAGAGGTGTGTATTTTGCTAGCAGGCTGTGACTACCCTCTCCTCCCTGTCAGCAAAATATACACCTCTCTGTGATGCGAAGCAAACAGAAGAGCATCTAAATTGAGACAGAGGCATCTGAAAAGAATAAACAAAGGAATTTTCAACAGATTTTTCTTTCAAAAGAATACTGGAAATGTATCTTACTTCCAATATCGAAATAAATTTATTTTTTTTTTAGATGTTTGCTCCTATTAAAAAATGCTCTTTTCACTTGGACATGACACAAATAGAGAAATAAGACTGAAACATGCAGTTAATTAAAGGCAAATGTTGAGAAATGGTTCATGCAAACCTGAGAGGTTCCCATGCAGGACAAGCTCTTAATACTTGGGTCATGCTTTGTACACACCAATTGAGTTATAAGAAAAATCCATACACCTATATTATTTTTGATTTAGAGCTTATAGCAGTAATAATGACCTTGGTACAGGATATTTTCTGGGGATTAATGACAAAGTGGGGTTAATGGTCCTTGACTGCACCTTGAGCCATCAGTGGTTATTAATCCCCAGGGATAAGACTGCATCTTCATAGTGAATCTTACATATTATTTTAATCAATACAAGTTTATGCACATTGACAGCTGAATGTGTCACACATAAATTCTGATATTGTTATGTAAATTACTTTAAATATTAAGTAGCAATGTTCTGATAAATATTATGATATACATATTATGTGCCCTCCGTTCCCATTTGCTGCAACACATTTGATTTGATACACACAACCTTCTCTTTCAGAACTCTAACAATCAGCTATTGATACTGTGCATGTCTAAAGGAGAGTTGCAGGTGACGTGGATTTTTTTGGTAATGTCTTCTGCCTATCACTGCATCCATTTTTAATGGCAGAAAGACCACCTCGATTTAAAAATAGCAATGGTTACTAGAATACCTTTTTGCTCTTCATAACATAGGGAAAAATAAAGATTGTGGTTAGCTTTCTTTTCTGGAAAAATAAGACAAAAGCTTTGTGGGTTCTGAACAGAAGTTACTGGCAGCAGAGCAGAAGGATTGAGACTGGGTGCTGAATTATAGACTCTGTTTTATGGCATGCAAAAAGTGATGGGAAGCCAAGGGTCACTTGCCTGATTTCAGTCAGCAGCTAAAATTTTCGTTAGTGGAAACTTGGTCCACAGCCTCTGCTTTTCATGTTATACAGTTTTGTGACATGTTTCCAGTAAAACATGTCTGGCTGCTACAACCTTCTTGCTGTGATAACATAAGCAGATTAAGAGAAAAAGCATTTTGTAGTCCATTTCAGTTCAAAAAGTATGGCTAGAATATTGATCATTAATGTATAGCTGTCTTTATATTGGTTTTGTATTTGTGCAAGGATAAATACTTGAGATTTGTTGATAAATGCCTTCATTTTCCAGACTCAATTACCATCATTCAATTAATCAGGTTTTCTAGTTAGCACATTACATGGAGAATGCAGCAGACACACAAATTACTGAAAATAATTTCCTGGTTTGAGATCCATGTGTCAGTATCTGTCAAATTGTTAACTAATTTTAAATTTTAATTAGTTGCAATTTTTTAAGGCTCTCAATGCTTTTGTTCCAGACAGAGCTCAGTCTTTCTCCAGCCTTCAGCTGCAGATTGCCTCTCTACTCTGTTTGTTCCAACACTACCTGGCTTGGTGTAGCTGCAGCAGGATCTGACCCATCTGTCTCAGGAAACAGTAAAATGTTTGGTGACCCAGGAAAACAGGAGGTGGAAATTTTACCATCTGAAAAAGAGGCACCAGGGGAACATGCTGGGACCACGCTGATGAGACCTTTAACAGGTCAATGTCACATTGGTTCCACCCAGTTTTCCTGGCTCTGGACTGACAGCAGCTGTGGCTGAGCCACTGGACATCCCTGTGTGCCTGACCAGGTGCCAGAGCCCCATGCTGCTGGGACAACTGCCCCCAAGCTGTGCTTACCTCTGCCTTGCTCACCTGGCTGTGGTCAGCACAAAGCCCCTGAGACCTGCTGGTCAGAGACTGAAGGCAGAGGGAGATCAGCATAGTTCGTGCAGCATCTCTAGGGGAAGCACCTCCAAAGTGCTCTGCCACAGGTGTAAGATGTGCACCTATCCAAATTTCCAAGGGGAGCTGTGGGTGTACATCATTGCCCTGGTGTTCACAGACATCATGTAAATTTAAAATCTTAATCCTGGCTTCACCCCAGCAACGGGCCTCTAACATGCATTCTGTGTTAGCAAACTTCCATGCTATTATTGTGATTGAGTTCTAACAACACTGGCTTTCATAGCAATAGTGAGAGGGAAGTGACAACGGTGACCTTGAGGTAACAATAACCTTGCAGGCACATAATGCCATTTATCACTGTATAGCTCCTTTCATTAGGAGATCTGAAGCTGCTTCACAAAGATAGGCATTTGCAACACTGATGCAGTGAAGCCCTAATCCGTTACTGGGACACTGATCGTATCACAATGCAAATGATTAACACCATGCACTCCCCATATTGGTACATTTTGATATCTTTTGTTGAGAAAATTACCAACTTAATGTTTTTCAAAGTTTTCATCTGTAATCCCCACTATTATCTTTTGCTGATATCTATCCATCTGTTTTCCTTAGCATTCACATTCTCCCTTTCATTATATGAATAAACACTACCCTTTCGAAATAAGTGAGTTGTACCACATTTTTTAATATCAAATTCTTTTCCACAAAAAAGCCAGGCAAAATCAAGTTCTCATTTGGTTTATAAATAAATGTAGCTGTTCAATTCTGCCTTCAAGTAGTTTGCAAATTAAACCTGCTAGTGGTCAATGCATGTGCATCCTTGTGAATTACTGTGTAATAGCTCTGTATCATGGAAACATTTGTCATGGCCAAATTTACAACACTTCAACTTACAGTGGGCCAAAAATGATGGAATTTATTTATCTTCCAAGGTCCATACAGCCATTCCAGAGACAGCCTTATTGCAAACCCACGTCCTTTGTAAAAGCTACCCTGCATTTTATTTCTCTTTATTTTATGGATACTAGGCTGCTGTTATTTTTTTTTTCAGCAACATCATGCTGATCTCTCACCTGCATCTGTCTCTGTGGTAGCAGCAACCTTGACACTCATGACAACCAGAGGCCAAGGACTTCCTCAGATTAAATATGTAGGTCCTTGTGGTGAACCTGAGATGAATGCAGACCATGTGTAGCAGATGTTTGCTGCAGCTCTGGCAGGCTCTGAGCACTGACAGAAGGGGTGCAGCTGCTGCAAGGGTGCTCTGGGTGCCCAGTGGGACATGGTGTGTGGGGAGTGTGTCGTGCCTGACAGCAAGGGCTTGGTTTTCTCTGACTGGATTGTGATTAACAACTCAATTCAAACAGCATCCAAATCTCAGGCAGGGGGCTGGAAGTGGGGATTAAAAAACATATTTATTTATTTTTAATTTTTTTATTTTTTTTCCATCTGAGCCTGGCATGTTGAACTGTGTTAATGCAGAACAGGTGAGAAAGCAGGTATCTGGCACACATGCTCCAATGTATCTCTTTCAATGATCACTTTTAATTTACAATTCTTGGCAGCATTTGTTTATTCTTGCTCAAGAATTTCTGCAAACAGCTTGCCAATACAGAAGGCTTCCTTTTTCAGAAAGACAAACCTTTTCAGAGACAGCTGAAAGGGATCTAATGGAACCCAGGTGTCCTGATCCCTTTGGCAGCTTTGCACACCCAGCATGGTTGTGCCTCAGGTGCCTGTCTCTGGTGCTGAGAGCGCTGAGCGGAGCGGTCACAGTGCAAGCTGCCTTCATGGAACAGTGGCTGCAGCACAAGATGTGATTCAGATGCCACTGAAATTTGCCACTGTATCTTCTGTGTGCCTGATTCAGCCTGGTTCTCCAACCCCCACGTGGGCTGTGCCCAAGACCTCTCAGGGCTGTGATGGATATACCGGAGGAGCAAGTTTGGGCTGCATCTCCTTCCCAGCCTTTGCCTGCCAGCTGCACTGCGACTCAGGTCTGTGAACTGAGGGGTTGCTCCAGCTCCAGGCCTCCTGGATCTTCTGAGGTCTCCCTCCACCATGGTGTGGCACAAGCACAGGAGAATCTGGCTTGTACACCTGCACAGCCTCCACAGACATCTTTGAAGGGTGGTCTGGGCTGGGCTGCAGGTGCCGGATGCATGTTGCTGTCAGAGAGTGACTGTCCTTGCCTGGCCCTCAGTCCCCAGCAAACAGCCATCCTGTGTCTAATGTAATATCCATTACAATTTTACCACTGGGCACACTCACTACAAGGTGGGGTTTAATAGCTCCAGTCATTTGTCTTTCACAGCAAGCTGCACAACTGAAACAGGGTGATTAGAGCAGGACTGAGTGTAACTGAGGGCTGGGGAAGGGTTGCCTTGTTTCAGAGGACGCCCGCATAAAAGGGAGCTTTTACAATGTGAGTACAGTAACATTTGCATGGCCATGCTTAATCTGACAGTTATTTATTGCACTGGGTTAGATAAAAACCTCCATGCAGGAAGGAATCAAGGCCTGAGCTCAATACGTGCCAAAACCCACAGATGGCCCTTCTCGCTGAGGCATAGGGTTGAGAAGCACAAGGGAGACCTTCAGTGCCCATGGGATTGCAGAGCCCAGTCCTGCTCCGTACCTGCTCCCAGTGTCCAGCACCTGCAGTCTCACCCTGATGGGCAGATGAGATGAGCCACTGAAATGATGACAGAGGAGACCTGGAGTTGCCCAGTCCACCACAGCAGGATCAGCCTGGGAGCCTGTGGAGAGAGATGGGGGGTGGTTATGGGCAGTAAATCATGGAGCTGGGGAGCAAACTACAACAAAACACGTATGTATCTCCTCCCTGATAATGCAACCTCCTTTAAATGCATTCTCCACATAACCAAGAAATGGAGGTGACAAAAGGCTTCAGATGACAGGAAAATAGCTGTGGAGGCAGTTGTGCTGGGAAGTGGGGTCTGGAGCCATTACTGAACTTGAATTTGATTAATCTGCACATATTTTTATAGAAGAAATTTCCAGGTGATCTTTTTGAAAGGAGACATTTCAGTTTTCAGCTGGAAACAATGCTTTGCTTTAAGAGTTTCCATAGCATTCAACAGGCTATCCCCTTTGCTCATAGCCTAAAGACAGCTTTGTCTGTTTTCTTTAATTTTCTTAGAAAATTTTTGTGCAGCACAAAATAATGATTTTTGAGATAGTGGGCTGGTGTCTGAATTACTTAGATAGCTCTTAAGCTCAGCTGGGGCTGAGGTACAGTTTTGGAAAATTAACGTTGATCCTCAAAGGGTTACGGGAAGAGAGATTATTCCTTCTGCTAGAGGGAAAAAAGAGGACAGTGGAACCTAAAATTGGCAGGAGACTTAAAACCACTCAAAGGATTCCATATATCTAATTTCTTATACATGGTTCTCATTTACATAGGGGTTTATTGAAAGCCCATGTCTGAAAAATAAGTGAAAGCACTTCCCTTTGAAGAGCAGTGGTGGAGAGAACATCAATGTTTCTTGACCAGACAGTGCCATCACTTGGACTGAGACATAATCCAGTCAAGGACTTTGCTTGAGTTGCAGAAAGAAAACACCAAAGGTAACACTCGCTCTGGAGCTGGTGGCCATGGCCCTCTCTTGAGCCAACCAACCTGTTTCTGACACTGCTGCTTTTCCAGGCATATGGGGGGGCCAAGGGAGCTGAAATTCTGGATCTAGATAACTGAACTAGTCAGATTAATGCCTCTGTTAGCAAGATATGATGTTTTGTGATTAATCTGTGAAAAACAAAATTTCTGTTCCAAAGAGGTTAGGAATTTAACTTTCTCTAAGAAACCAAATCACAGGCAAGAGGACTTAAAGCTGAGAAACAGGTAACGAATGTGAAAGACGTGACAATGTGAAAGGTAGAGGATAATCAGCAGGTGGAATTAGCTATGAACATTTGGCTCTCTTCCCTCTCCATAGGCAATTGCATACACACAATAACATTTGACAAGCCCAAATGCTGATGCTAAATGACGTACCAGATGTTTCTGGGAGCTCACGAAGACTCTTTTCAGCCCTTTCTGCCAATGCAGCAGGCAGTTCTCCTTGTGCAGTGTCCCAGGCAATGGTACCTAATCAGTAACATTGAGAGGTTTCATGGGTTTTTGTCCATAAATACAAAGTTCTTCCTCTCTGATATTCCATGCTCAAGGTCTTCGCCAATGTGCGTGATCATTCACTTGCAGATCTCACTCCGTGTTTTTCACAAGCAAACCTCATGTTTAAACACAGACAATAAGCTCACCACACGGACAGCTAGGCTTTGAATAAAACATAGTTACTCTGCCAATATCTGACATCAGACAAACTCATTTTGTTTTATCCAGTTTTGTGTCAAAAACATGCTGAGCAGCCAGCCAGCTTTGCATGATGTTTCCAAAACCAACATTAGCAAACCCGTGTTTGCTCCAAGGCTTCCGGGGCCTTTGGGATCACACGTACAATGTTTTGAGTTATGCAAGTGCATGGCATGCAAGAAACTACCAGGAGTGAATGAGGGTCTCCTCAGGCTGTATTTCCACAACACAATTTTTTCTTATTCACAATAATGATATAAGCCTCCCTGATTCAGCATGTTGCACAAACACATGGTTTGCTTCTCTTGGTGGATGGAGCCAGCCATATATAGTGTCATCTCAAAGCCACAGGAGAATAATATGGTAGTCCTAGTTTTGTCTTAGCAATATTGCATATTGCCTGAATACTAAATGTGCAAGGGAGGATAGCATATATAACCACCTATTGTAACATATGGATATACTGTGGAATTCATGTTGTTTAATTAAAAAAAAAATTAAAAAAAAATCTGTCAAACTCCATGTAGCCCAAAAGGGGGAAGAAGAAAAGAAAGAAAGAAAAAAATGTTCAGTCTATTGTGTTTTCAAAGCATTTATTCCTTCAAAACTGAATGTCATGAGCAGGGAATGTTTCCAGTGATCAATACTTGGATGAGAGGAAGCTTTCCAGCACTGCTGAGTGGTTGGCTTTCACAGCAGCTGTGATCAAGATGGTTTGGAGGGCTAGGGTTTTTTTGTTGTTGTTGTTTGGTTGGTTTTTTTGCTTATTTGTTTTGTTTTATTTTTTATTTCCTTGCTCTGTAATACATATTGATTTAGATATTAATATAGGCCTGATGTTCACCTTGTCTTTGTAATATTTTGCACAGAATGAGTTTCTCTCCCAATAAAATTGGGAGAACAGCACATGAGAATGCAGAAGGAGACTGTTACTGGTTTCCTTATAATTAACAAAAGAAGGTAAGGACAAGACATTTCCCCTGGGAATGACCCAGCTCACTCATGTCAAAAGGACTGTGTAGCAGCCTGCACAATTTGGAAAAGGGGTTCAGGTAGTGGAGAGAGAGAGGGTCCCTCTCAGGCATCAAGAAGGTTCTGGGCCCGAGGTGCCTCTGCTGCTCCCTGGTCCATCCCAAGGCTCACAGGTGGCTGAAGTAGTAGCAGGGGCAGCTCAGGCCAAGGCTGTTAGAACTGCTGGAGACCATGAGGACAGCAACTTGACCCGGCCAGCCCACATGAGGGCTGACATCCCCCAGTGGTGGCTGAGGGCACAGCCACCCCCATGCCTGTTTGGGCCAGCCTGGACATGCAGCGGATGCGTTTCCCATCCCAGCTCCAGCACCTCAGAGGTAGGTACTGTGCATATAAAGAGTGCTCATTGGCAAGTATTCTGGAAAGATAGTGGCTTCCTGCTAGCTCCTCTTGATCTGACCATAGTGCTGTTGTTCTGATGAGATTTCCACACTGATGTTTGGTTTATGCTGAATACAAACAGTGGCACACGATGTGTGGTCCAAGGAGATCTGAGCAAGTGAGCACTGAACCAAATCTGGGATGGATTAGGGCCTGTTATGGGATGTACATTGATGTTACATTTGTGTTGCAGTGCTGTAACATTTGAATCATGATGTCGTGATATGCAAGATAAAGGCTGGGGGGCCCCTTCGTGGTAAGATCTTTATGGCTCTGGCACTACACAGTGAAAAAATGCAGGGATGAGAGGGAGCTGTGAGCGAGAAAGAAAAGCCATAAAATGAAAGCCCTTAGATTGGTGTTTAACATGGAAGACTTGTCAGATTGTGTCACATATTTGTAAGGGAATTAGAGATGGGCTTGAACCATAACTCCCAGTTCCAAATAGAATCATATAACTATTCAGGTTGGACAAGACTCGTGGGATCACTGAGTCCAGCCATCATCCCTACTCTACAAAGTTCTCCCCTAAACCACATCCACCAACACAACATCCAAATGATGCTTAAACACATCCAGGGATGCTGACTCAACAACCTCTCTGGTCAGCCTATTCCAGTGTCTGGCCAATCTTTCTGTTAACATTTTTTTCCTCATGTCCAGTCTAAACCTGCCCTGTTGCAGCTTGAAGCCATTCCCTCTTGTTCTGTTGCTAATTACCTGTGAGAAGAGACCAACACCAGCCTCTCTACAATGACCTTCTTTCAGGTAGCTGTAGAGACTGATGAGGTCTCCCCTCAGCCTCCTCTTCTCAAACTGAACGTTCCAAGCTCCTTCAAGTGTTCTTCATAAGATTGATTCCCTAGGCCCTTCACCAGCTTCGTTGCCCTCCTCTGTACTCACTCCAGCACCTCGATATCTCTCTTGAATTGAGGTGCCCAAAACTGGACACAATTCTCCAGGTGTGGCCTCACCAGTGCTGAGTACAGGGGAACAATCACCTCTCTGCTTCTGCTGGTCACACTATTACAAGCCAGGATGCCATTGGTTTTCTTGGCCACCTGGGCAGACTGCTGGCTCATGTTCAGCCCCTTGTCAGTTAGAACTCCCAGGTCCTTTTCTGCCAGACACTTTCCAGCCACACTTCCCCAAGCCTGGAATGTTGCCTGGGGTTGTTGTGGCCCAAGTGCAGGACCCAGCACTTGGCTTTGTTGAAGCCCAGACCATTAACATTAGCCCAATGACCTAATCTATCCAGGTCTCTCTGTAGAGCCTCCCTGGCCTCATGCAGATCAACACTCCCCTCTAGCTTGGTGTCATCTGCAAACTTACTGATACTACACTCTGTGTCCTTATCGAGATCATCAATAAAGATGTTAAACAGAACGGTCCCAACACTGAGCCCTGAGGAACAACCACTTGTGACTGACCTCAGCTGGATTTGACTCCACTAACCACCACTCTGTCCAGCCAGTGCTTGATCCAACAGATCATGTGCTTATCCAGGCCATGAGCAGCCAGGTTTTTTATGAGAGAACAGTGTCAAATGCTCTTTGGAGTTCCAGACAGACAATATCCACAGCCTTTCCCTCGTCCAACAGTCGGGTCATCAGGTTATAAAAGGAGATCAGGTTCATCAGGCAGGACCTGCCTTTCATAAACCCATGCTGACTGGCCTGATCCTCTGGTTGTCCTCTATATGCCTTCTAATAACCCTCAAGATGATCTGCTCCCTGACTTTCCCTGGTAGCAAGGTCACCTTCACTAAGAGCAATACGGAACCAGATTTATCACTTAAACATGGTTCTGCTCAGACTTTTCCCTCATTTTCCTCTGTTCTGGCCTTGTGGAAAGCCTGGACCCTCTGAATGCAGTGAAGACATCAGGTCTTAGCACAAAGGGCTGCAAATTCCCCATAGACATTGAGCTGACACCTGCTGAGGGCACCAGGCAACCAGAGAAGGGCTCCCAGTGATCCAGCAGGGACAAACAGGGATGAATTGAGGTTGTTCACCTCTTTCTGCCAGGGTCTCCAGCCACAGCCCTATCTAGGTTTATCCACTTGTTGATTC